>NC_135705.1:13600757-13884757 GCF_964276395.1 Gasterosteus aculeatus
TACTCACAATTACTTGAATCATTTCTGTCATAGGAATTGCATGTATTATACATTGTTCATTCTGTACACATGGCATCCATTGTAGTCTGTCCATCCCAGGAGTGGGATCCCTCCTCTGACGTTCTCCCTAAGGTTTCTTCCCTTTTTTCCCTCTTGGAAGGGTTTTTTCATTTTTTGGGGAGTTTTTCCTGTGCCGATGGTGGGTTTCGGGACAGAGGATGTTGTCTGTACAGACTGTAAAGCCCTCTGAGCTTGAGCCAGCTATGCCAACTGATATACTGAATTGTTTGAATAAGATATAAATCAATAGAATACATGTTAAATATTTAACTGCAAAGTAATAATGTGTGTTTGATATCCTTTTTTTGCATCGCATTCATGCTGGCAAAACCCCCCAAAAAATCCACCAGCCGCCACTGCAGAGGACCCAGTTCAGGGTATGGCTATCTGTCTATTCTAATTATGTCTTCCATATAATCCATCCTTTCTTTCCTCCTTTTTCTCATTGTTCTCTCCTTTGTTAATTGACACCAATATTCTTAGAGGTTTCGCCTTTCCACCTTTTTTTGGTATGACTGTTTTTGTGCTAAAACCGCTCATATGTACACAAAACCCAAGAGCGTATTGTTTCAGTAAAAATATATAAAGAAGGAATATTTCCTTGTTCAATGTGGTCCAGTCTGTTTATAATATGGCCAGAGGTTGTGATAATATTAGTGAAACTGAGTTGTTATAGAGATGTGAAAGATGAGCCTCGGATGAAATCACATCTTGTCATGACTGCACCTCTTCTATGAATAGTTGACGGCATATAAAATGAATTATGCTGGAGGCTCAATTATCACCTTTCATTTTTTGTCTGTTATGTTTGAGAAACAACATAGTGTCTGGGTCAAGACTTGCATGTCCTTTGCGCCGTGTCCTTTACTGTAAATGTGTTTTATAGTATAAACGATATTCTGAAACACTACTGTCAGCAGTGTGGATGAGAAAATTCTCTCTTTTACCTTAACACCTATGCGATGAAAAAAACATAAAAATGTTCTCAAACTGGATCTTATTTTTACTGTACAGATTAGGAGATTTATTCAAAGTAAAAGCCCTATAATTGCATGTTCAAAAACACAATTTTTCCATGTTTGAGCTGCAATAAAAAGAAATGTCTCAATAGTTCCAGTCAAGGACCAATGTACCTTTGTTAAGGACCTCTCTGACTGCTAGCATGCTGAATATGAAGTATTTCTACTGTACAGATTTGGAGATTTCTTCAAAGAATTTTCACTGTACAAATTTAGAGAATTATCCAAAGTAGAAGTCCTATTTTTGCAACTTCGAAAAGATTCTCTCAATGTTTGAATGGCAATGAAAATGTTATGGGGGGGGGGGTGTATTTGGTGGACCCAAAAGCACACGCAGCAGCCGTGCTTTATTTTCCACAAAAAAACAAACAAGGTGAATAAGGGAAACAGAAAGCGCTGCTCTGGCTCAACTGGAGTCGGGAGGGAAACTCCTCCGACGTCTGGCGGTCTGGGGCGGCTCAAGCAGGGTCTGGTGTGGAAACCCGAGGCCCGACACCATACTCACAGTCCAACTCAAAAACAGGTCACGTGTACTCCGTGGGTCTGATACAAAAACAAACAAAAACATGAAAAACTGGTTAGCTGCTGTATCTCAGTCTCAACGGTACCTGAGACCAGCTTGGGTACTGGGACGGACTGACGACGGAATGCAGGAGTCTTTATGCTCGTCACAAGTGATCCCCGGAATGAGCCACAGCTGGGCTGGAGGCGGAACACACGGTTAGAAACTCTAGGTGGAAAAACAAAACAAGCAAAACAAAAGCACAGACTGGGGGAAAAACTGTTAAGAAAACTGGGTCCCTAACAGAAAATACTTTTCTCACTAAGTCCAAACAAAGACCAATGTACATGAGTTCTTCAGACTCTACCTCGACTAAAAGACTAACCAATTGTAGCACTTAAATTGTACTTGTAACACCACTTATCTATAGCAAATTGTAAATTGGCTTATTTGAGGAAAATTGCACTTTCTTGTTTCTTGTTCTTCTGAGTTTGTATCCCTATGATTGAATGCACTTATTGTAAATCGCTTTGGATAAAAGCGTCTGCTAAATGACATGTAATGTAATGTGTTAAGGACCTGTCTACTACTCTTGTACAAAAAATTAAATAATTGTACTGTACAAATTAAGAGATTTCTCCAAAATAAAAGTCCTGTAAGTATATGTTCCCCAGTAATTGCAGACAAAGACGTGCATAAATGCGTACAAGACTTTTATGACTACACATTTACAGACATGTTTTAATACACGTCTACATTAAAGAGTCTCAAAAGTAAATGTTTAACATTTGTACATTAAAAAAGTAAGTCAGGAGATACAAGAACTAGTGTGTTCTTTGACATGCGTTCTTTTCATGCAATTGTGACTGCTGGAATTGACTGTGCGGAGGAAGTTTTAGTCTGTAAAGCCTATGCATTTCATTTGGAGAATCTCATTTAAAGAAAGACAAAAAACACTTTCAGTGATGCAGTTATACAAGGACAATATTACAACATCCACCTTTTTTATCAATTTTTTCAAATCTTTCTTGCATTGGCTTTTTCGACAGTTTTCTTGCACGCTGCATCCAAAATAGTGTTTGGCTCCACGTGGTTTTTGGGTAGCCAGTTGGCTTCATCAATGCTGTGTGACTCCTTTAAATGCAGTGTTTCCCACACCATTATATGGAGATGGGGGTGGGGCGTGCTCGCTCTGTCCGCTGGTAAAAGCCTGCTCACAAACAGGTGAGCACGCGGACAGAGGTGGCATGTGAATTTATAAGATAATTTCAGTTCGCAGTGGTTACAAATAGCTCTGCTTTTATCAAGTAAAATAAAGAATAGGTCCAAAATAAAATAAAAGGTCCATTATTTAAAAGAGCTTAAATTTTACGGATTGGTACATTAACACATTTATAACGTGTTAACAAGCCCATGTTGATTGTTTTGTCATCAGTGAGGGAGGAACAAGCAATTTGGCAGATGCAGAGCCTGGTGTGTGGGTTGGGATATCGGGTTTGACCATGTCCTGGATTTAGACTGGACCGGATTCATTCACAGCATGCACTGTAAAATCCGATTAGTAAACCTTACTTAAAAAAAGCATGCAAACCGATTGCCTTAAAAAAAGTAAGTAACTTTTTACATTCAAGTAAAGTTAATTATGTATTATATGTTGTACTAACGAGCTTATTTAGTGTAGTATACTTACACTTGAGTTGAAGTAACTAAGATATACTCAGTCAGGAGTACTTTTGAACTAGTATAGCCTAATTAAAATGACCATTTCAAACAACTTAATTATTTCAAGTGAAGTATACTTTGTGTGCATTACAAACAACACATTTATTTAAATTGGGCTAACTAATGTTACAAGTTCTGCAACTAGAAATATATCAGTATTATCTACTTGAACAGAAAAGTAATTTACTTGATTAAACCATGCAAACCATTTGCCTTAAAGCAAAGTTCACGTTACTCGTGAAACTTAAGTGCTTCAAACATCCTATACAATAATACAATAAATATTACAGGTAATGTTCTCTTGAAATTAAATCCCAATTAGTTATACATAATACATTAAAGTAGAAACAATGTTCAATTATATGATATGCTTTTATTTTTTCTTACTTCCATAACAACATTGGTTATTTTTAAATTGAATGCAACAACAAACCAGTTTTAGTTACTCAGAAGCAAGACAAGGGTCCATCTTTTGAACAGTTGAGGCACCAGTATAGGAGGAGCCTCAGTGTAGCACATATTTTGGCAAGACATTGAGATTTAAAGTGCTGAAAACAGGATTGTTCCTAAAAGTCAGCGTTGCTTAATATCACTACATCTCAAAAAGGGCACAGAGCACTTACGTGTTTAAAATTGTATTGTGCTGGTTTAAAACACTTTTAAGAGACAGTGTGCAACTATTGTCAAAGAAAATAGGTATGTCTATACACCATATGAACGACATTATTAAAAAAACACCAAGCGTTACTGAATTATTGGGCAATACCAACATTTTAAACAAAAACATCCAACAACATACTTTTGGATTTTGGCTCCAATACATTTTGAATATTTATTGAACATAACAAAAAAAAACTGAAACTATACTATTGTGATCAACGAGTGGGATCCAATGCCGAACGTCACTCATGCGGCCATTTATATTTTAACGCAACAGGAGAATTCTAACAGTTTGGTGCAAGTTTTGGTGCAAGTTTGTTCTGTCCCCAGCCAACCATCGCTTTTTGAATGAAGTTAAAAGTGTTTTTCAAGGCTTTAGGGTAGTCCAAGTGTAAGGCATATGATAGCCCAAACCAGAGGCAAAGTGCTAGAGGTAAGTTTAGGACATCATCCATAACAATGATGGCAGTAGACGCTGCGTCAAGGTGGAGTCGATTTGGAGAGAGCAGTACATCTTCACCGATGACAGTCAGCACCCCAACAGATGCCCAGGCATCATCATGGTCACAATCCTGTGTAAGACCAAACAAAAACGAATTGTCACTGCAATATATGTGGCTATATTGCAAATTAAGTATCAAGTCTTTCTCACATGGTTGAAATGTGGTGGTCTAAAGTCACTGTGACCTCACAAAACTCTGGCCATAATCAAAGAAATCACATGCTGATTATGACAATTTAACACAAATGTCTAGGATGGAATGCAACTATAAGAACTTACAAAGCAGGTGTGGTATAAGTTACTGGGGTCATCACCAAGTAGAACTGAGAGGCCTCGGAGTACAAGGGTGTGCATCGCTGTCACATCCGATTTCTAGAAGTGGAGAATTAACAAAAGAAAGATCATTATGCAACATTCAAATCTGACAATAAAAATATGTTTGTCAATGTGACAATGAAACAAGTGTCACCAGACTGTTTGACAGTACAGACTTACCCGTGAATCAATTTGCTGCACAAGCTCAGACATTGTCTCTCCAACACCTCCTTTCTTGGACTTCCAGATATTATTAATATTTATAATATTTCGAGAAAGCGTGATGTGTAGGGGTACAGAGCATCAAAAACGTCATTCTGCAGGTTTGTGGTGGCTATCCTGTTAAACTCTGCGAAAAAGAAAGAATGACAGACTAAATCCAGTTTATCATAGTGGGAAAAAAACAAAAAAAGAGAGAATATCTCTATAATATATATTACTTAATGGGCTTTCTGTAAAAAGACCTGGCCACCTCTCCTTCAATGTTGTCACTGGAGGTCCGGCCTCCACAATCTTCCATCTCCGCAGTGCGAAGGTCTGGTCCATCTTTGATGCGATCACAGTTCCACCGGGGTTCCATCTTTTCATCTCCTCAACTAGAAGCTTTCTCACAGCCTCTAGGCTATCTTTATCATGACCATCGGGGAGATCTGGGAGGTAATTTACCTCAAACCTTTCTGGTGACTTCGGCCTTTTGATGCCATTTCAGGGATACCTTGTTTGCCCCCATTTATAGCAACCTCTACACATCCCGCTCTTCTCAATTTAGTGCGATAGTTCCCCATCTTAAATTTGAATCTATTCTTCCAAACAGAACATCCATCTAGTGAGCCTGGTTCCTTCAGGCAGGGATGTTTGCTAATTAGTGGCAATGCCATGGAATGGATCCTTTCTTCTTTTGGATAGGCATCAAATAAGTAAATCGTTTCAGCAAGCTTTTCCAAAATACTATGCGTCTCTCGGTATATTCAGGTATGTCTGTTCGCGCAGACATGCCTTATTAGCCTGTCTCAGTCGGAATTCCACATCAACTGAGAAATTTGGAATGTCAAAAAACTCAGGCCATTGCTTTTGTCTCGGTGATGAGCTGTGCATGGACAGAATCTCTGTATCATCAGAGGCATTGGAGGCACCAGACAAGCTGGTGGTGGTGGCACTCACCATGCAGCAATGGAATGACCTTAACAGTTTAAGCAAAATTGGTTCTCCGGCAGATCATGAATCTGTTAACTGAAATATCATCCAAATTCTAGGCTATTGGCATTTTACCTTTAGTGAACTGGCATCCCGTGGTAATGAAGCAGCAGAGTTGCCATGAGCACTTTTTCTGAAAGGGAAAAATTGGGACTTAGTGTATACATATACCCTATTGATATGAATACAATTATACTTTAAAAAATACTTAGTTTTGTCATGCTTCCTGCTGAGTCTACAAGAGTCAAAGAAGCTAGCTAAGATCACCAATATCACTTGTCTAACGTCACCATGCTGCACATTGAGATGATTTCGCCTTCCTTATCTTTTACAGGCAGCTTAATGCAGCTAACAGCTCGAGAGGGGCACATAAAAAGGTCAAATTCATGAGGCCAAAGAACGGTGTGCAAGCGCAACTGCAGCTTTAACGGGGGACTTTCCCCACTGCAATCTAACTAACGTTGCATGAAACCAATGGCTACTCGTGTCGACTTGACTTTGACTATGGCAGTGTTTTGGAAAGACTATCACAACGGCACTAGCGTCATTAAATACACAGAAGTCGCAAAGATTCACCGAAATGTAAACACCATAACGTCTTCACGTGACTTTATAGTTTCCTTCAACCACGCTTTGCATGCGTCACGTATTGAAAAATAATATAACATCACCATCAATTTCGCGCGACCTGCGTCGAAAGGGCGCTCGCTGCGTCAACTCGAAGAATCCAAAGATGTAAAACGTCTGAACAAGTTTAGCCAGAAGACGGATGGGCAGAGCTTGTAAGCTAGCTAGCTGTGAGCTAGCTTACAAGCTAGCTTGCGTTGGCTCGTTAAGGGTTAGCGAACTCGGGCAAGCTAACATTGGTAGCAGTCAGAAACTCTAAACATTTTACAAACAGGTATTGTTCGCTCAATAACATACCTTAATATTCTTCAAAAAATCAAAATCCATGCAGTGTATTTCTTACATCGGTTTCTCGGCAGCGCGATCCACCTCACACATGGACCGGATGTCAACATAGCTGTGGTAGGAGAAGCCATGCGAGCGAATGACAGAGCCGAGAGAGTTGGTGTAGAGAGAGAAGAGGAGGGGACCCAGGACGGAACCCTGAGGAACTCTGGTAGTAAGAGGACAAGGTTCCGACACAGATCCTCGCCAGGTTACCCGGTAGGTGCGGCCGTCAAGGTAGGACGAGACAAGGGAGAGAGCAGAGCTTGTGACACCAAGTTCCTGAAGGGAGGAAATAAGGATCTGGTGGTTTACTGTGTCAAATGCAGCAGAAAGGTCCAGAAGGATGAGGACAGAGGAGAGAGAAGCAGCTCTAACAGTGTGGAGTTGCTCTGAGACAGCGAGGAGAGCAGTCTCTGTGGAATGGCCTGCCTTGCAGCCTGACTGGTAAGGATCGAGAAGGTTGTTACGGTGGAGATACCAGATAATGACTTGCTACATTCTTGCTACATCAATTTGGAATGGAATGATTAAAAAGTAAAAATGTAATACATGTTTCATTACATAACTGATTAAATGGTGTAATATTTAAGAGTATGAAGTGGCGCACATGCATTATTTCAATAGTAAAGTTGGATAAATCAGTATCCGAGTATGTTTTGCATGTTTTCCATCAAACATTTTGTTCGGAAGGTTAATACGTATGTAACTCATTGTCAGATATTAGGTGTGTAATTACATATGTTATTAGGTTTTATGATAGCATTTACGGGAATTAAAAATATTTTTAAGACAAGTCCCCAAATTTGCTTTAAATTTAAAACTTGTAATGGAGGATAAATAGATGTCCTGAACACATTCATCAATCATCCTTTGGACTTATTGAGAAAAGTATTTTCATTGCCATTCAAACATTTAGAAATTATCTTTTTGAAGTTGCAAAAATAGGACTTCTGCTTTGGATAATTCTCTACATTTGTACAGTGAACATGTTTAATTTTTAAAGAGTAGTCAGAGAGGTCCTAACACATGTGCATTGGTCTTTGTGTGGAATTATTGGGAAGATTTTTTTTATTGCAGCTCAAATATGGAGAAATTATCTTTTTGAACATATACTTATGGGACTTTTACTTTGGAGAAATCTCCAAATCTGTACAGTAAAAACACTTGATATTCATCATGCTAGTAGTCAGAGAGGTCCTTAACACAAGTACATTGATCTTTGCCTGGAATTATTGAGAAATATGTTTTTATTGCTGTCCAGATACGGAGAAATTTTTTGAGTTTTTGAAGGGCTTTTACTTTGAAGAAATCTCCAAATCTGTACAGTAAAAATATTTCACTTTTCTTACAACAGTAGTCCGAGATGTCCTAAACACATGTATTTGACTTTGACTGTAATTATTGAGAAAGTATTTTTATTGCAGTTCAAACTTTGATAAATGGTCTTTTGGACTTTGAAATATAGGATAATTATCTAATTATGTACAGTAAACGTATTCCTTTTTTGTACAATAGTAGTCAGAATGGTCCTGAACACACATATTTCAGTCATTGTCCAGAAAAGGGGTCTTCGACGTTTTTCAGGCCAAGGACCCCCAAACTGATGGCGAGATGGAGCAGGGACCCCCTATTCTACGGAGTTTGGTCCGCCATCTTTTATTTTTGAGCGCTGCTGAGATTACTACGGAAATCCGAGTGTGAAAAACAGGTGGCAACGGCACAGAAGCGTCGTAATAAAAATGTAACTGCACCATGGGGCGAAAAGTCACTACCCAGCCTATAAAACACTGCCATCGTCTGGTGAGCTGTGGTGGACAGCTCGAATCCCTTCCACCAAATACATCTACACATTTGTGAAATTGCATAACAGGTTGGCAGATTTGAGTTTTGTTACTCGTCGACTGGTGGCGCGTAAACGACGTCTTTCCCCAAAACCCCCGAATTAATTCACGTTTGGGTGCAAGTCGCCATTTGTTTTTGTTTTTTTGCATCTGGATCCCGCAGAGTTGGCACACCACGACTCCAACTGGAAGCTTCTCTCAGCTGCACCAGAAAACCCCCTTACAGCTCCCTCACCAGGTCTCCCCGGGATCCGTGTTTTGCACCGCTCTTCAATTTGCATTTCTTACTCGGATTCTCCGTGCGACGGGATCAGCCACTCGAAACCAGCGGGCGCTCCACGGCTCTATTGTTCGTACGCGTCCATTTCCAAAGCAATACGCGCAGAAAAGGAACAGAAAAAAAGCACTGGAAATTTTGAATAATGTTAGCGGAGATCCATGCGGGAGAACACTGAGCACCTTTCGCTTTACCGTTATTTCAGTTGCGTACCTACGGAGACGGACACGTGTCTTCGGGGTAAACAGAAAGGGCTAGATCGTGTCAGTAGATTACCTTTGTTTTTCTTCCTCGCTTTTGTTTGTCACAGACGACCAGCTTGGCGACCAGCTATACATTTCAGTTTCTGCGCCCTGGTGATAAAGACGCATTGGGAGATGTCGGAAGTGCTGCCTTTCAACGAAGAAAAAATGAGTCATTATGGAAATGAAGGCGACGAGGGACACCTTTCCTTCACCTGTCGTCTTCAAGACACCAACAACTTCTTCAATGGATCACAGAACAAACGTCCGCCGAAACTCGGACAAATAGGCAGGAGCAAACGGGGTAATTATATAATTAAGGCGTGTTCGTTTGTAAGGTGATGTGTTGAATGCGCACGTAGGTTACCACTGGACCATAATTAAGGATGTTCCCTGTGAGGACAGAAAGGCAACACCTTTTGCATGGAAGTGGTCTCAAACAGAGCGTATATCAGACGCATTGGTTTATTTTTGCATGCGTGTGTGATGTATGGGTTATTAAATATTTCATTCGCATTGCAACACGAGTTGGATGCGCAGTGCGTGCTGTTAAACGCCTTGTGAATGCTAGCCAACAGAGTTGCTGAATGTCCCCTCCCCAATAATCGGAAGGATTGAGATATGGCATTTGTGTTTGCATGACCGATTAATGCTCTTTGTGTGTGGTGAGACCCGCGAAATGCTCGCTGAAATTGAGGCTCCCTTGTGGTAGTACTCTCATGGACAGACACAGTTGCATTAACAGGAGCACACAGACACTACACGGACCAAGATGCCACAGGCAGACATGTAATTGCAAGTAGTTGAGGACCCGCAGAGACCTGCAGAAATGTACACGCACGTATTTTGCATAGGCTACTCTACCTCTCCTGCATGCACACACCGCTACTGCTCATGCAGTGTAGGGGTGATGGTTTTGTGCTTTAATGTCCTCCTGTCTCTGGTTGTGCTTCGTGAGACCCCCCCTCCCTTTCCTCATTAACTCTCTCCCATGTCATCCACAGTTGTTATTGAGGATGAGAATGGCGACAACGAAGCACAGAAAAATGGAACAGAGAAGACCCCGGCAGAGGCTTAGAGCGCTCGGCTTCAACAACCCCCAAAAGACACTCTTGAAATTTTGAATGGTGATGTTGAGCAGTTTTAATCCAAAGACACTGTATATAAGCACTTTCTCTCATGTGGCAGCAAGCAGCACTTCCACGCCTTGCTCTCCCAGTCGGTTGTGGCCATCCAGGTGAGGAGGACTGGCAAGGGTGGGAGATGGCATCGAAGGAGACCCCCAGGTGGACCCCCTCTCTCCCTGACATACACACACACGCACACAGACAAACACCCTCAATTGCAGGGTTTCGCCATAAATCCAACAGCAGTAGAAGACAACAGAGGGTGGGGGGTTGAGGTGGAAGAAGGATACCACGCCGTTGAAATGCAGAAATCAGGGACATGATACAGAAATAAATATGATATAAAACTAAAGCACACACTTCTCCTATATCTTATCAATCAAACCTATGATATCATCATTTCTGCTCTTTGATCCAGGGCAACTTGTAAATATGGAAAGGGTAGCCCATATTTTCTTGCACAAAGTGGAAAACTGGTTTGTCCTGTGTTGAAGACTTTATTTATTGATCCTTTGGAATATGTGTTTTGCAGAGACTTAAGGCCAGAGGGGGCGTTCTTTTGTATGTCGATAAAACTTGAAATGAATGGGAGTGATTTCTTTTTTTTCTTCACTTAACAATTCTTGATGTTGCCTGAGTGTTTTTTGTTACGTATACTTTGCAGCTAATGAGTCATTTATATACAGTGTACCTCCCACCTGTTTGTAAGCTTCCCAGGTTTTCACCTGGATTGGTTAATTATGTAACTTGACTGTACACACCCTATTGATAAACTATTTATATTGCATTGTGCATTATTGTGCCAAATCTCATGAGGAATAATACTGTACGAGAAAACTTATTTTTTTGTGCTTTATACATTAAGTCGTACAATTCAGTTGTTTTATTGGGTTGCCATTTTTAGGGCCCTTCTCAAAACACCGAGATACCAACTCATGCATGGCAAATATAAAATCATGCATGCACGGCAGACGCTCTGAAACTCTGTATTCTTGAAGCACCTCGTTTACAGCTTTGAATGACAAACCTTGAGAAACAGTCTTAATTCTCCGTAGTACTGTCCCATTCTCACTGATTTGTACAGTGGCCTAATATCTTGTAATAAAGATTATGATAAAGTACTATTTACTGTTTAGTGTTGATTGTGGTTTAAGGAATTATCTACTTGATGTTGCTTTTTGTTTTTTAAACTAACTGTTTCAAAACTGTAGCAAAACACAAATAGAGTTTTGTATGAGAGATGAAGACACACACACTAGCTTGGCTGATGTTTGGACATGTTACTTGTACAGGTGCGCCTGTTATTGGATTGCCTATCTGACTGCCAAGGAAGGTCAAGTCAGCATTTTCCACTGTGACAAAGTAGCATCCCATTCTTTGGAAAGGTCAGATTGTGAGGACGCAGAAAATTGGAAAAAAGTAATTCCATCAAGAATTTGAAATCCACACTCCTCATTTTGTTTAAGTGTTAAGACACTTGGCTTCAAACCACTGCGCAACGGACTGCAATATCAGAAAATACAGTATTGCAAATTATTCTGTGGGGAAAAAATGTACTTCACTGCTTCCCAATGCAATAAATGGTGGTTTACATCTAAAATCTCTGCTCCTCTCTTTAATCAAGTCTTCTTTTTAACTCCATTGCCAGGCCGGTAAATGGTTCGGGTGCACTCAGGTGTGATGCACATTGATGGGACATGACATTTCCAACTCTGCTGTGGTGACTAAATGATTCATGCTATGACGAGTCTCTGTCGGTGTACGGCATCTTAATCCCGGACCACCGGGATGTAAGCTAGGAACATACATGCATCAAATACACATACAAAAGGGATGTGAGCTTGAAAAACGCATACATGTAGCAAACACTCATACACTCACACACACATTCACACGCCTCTGTTTCAGCTACAACTGCTGGGCGAGACTAAAATATAGTCTCTCTCTTCCTTCCCGGTCTTGACAGACATGAAAGGGGCTGCCTGAGCTGGGTACCATGGTAACAGATGCACCTTCCACTTGATGGTGATGCGGTGGGTTCTCGGCGCAGTAGTCTTTCCTGAGCATCGGCATGATAAGATCGCTACATTTAATGGAATGTTCTCCATTATCTTATCTCTGCCCTCTTCTCTCAAGGCCTCCTTTCACTCAGTGGTGTGACCGCATTATCCAGCCAAAATAGTCCTTTCTTCCAGGATGGCAGTCAGGCATGACGATGGCCCCTACTGCAGTAACGTCCTTTACCCTCACACAGAATGAGAGGATTTTACATTAAAGGAGCAATGATCTATGATTTTTCCAAGCGGAGGATCATTTTGTCCCAAATGTTGCATGGAAGGCATGATGTGATCGGATTGAGCTTGGCTCAGATCAGTCTGTAAACAAAGGGTCAGATAATATTCACTCAGAGTAAACCCCCTAGGACTTAACTAGTGACATAGTGCAGAAAATCACAACTGCATTATCCTAAACAATCACCACCCACTGCTGAATGTGTGATTTTCTCAATGTGTCAAAAAAAATTCAGTGGAATGTTATAATAACAAGCCCATCAAACAGTTGTAATGATTTGATCTATAAGCGTATCAATTTGTTGATATCATTTCACAAACCTAGTATATAGAAAGACTTTAGATGAATACATTTGAATGCATCGCCTTAATTTGGATTCAATTTAAGTGTGCACAGCTTTCTTTTACAGCATTTGAGAACTGGAGCCTCCCATTCTTCCAAACTAATAATACAGTATTTTAAGTAATAAAGATCTCAGATACTTTTCATCAAAACATTGCAGTTAAAGCAGAAATTACTTCAGTATAAGTATATGATTAACAGGATCATAATAAAGTGGCCAGTCAAGTCAAGTCAAGTCATTTTATTTTGTATAGCCCAGAATCGCAAATTACAAATTTGCCTCAGAGGGCTTTACAGTCTGTACACATACAACATCCTCTGCCCCGAAACCCACCATCGGCACAGGAAAAACTCCCCAAAAAATGAAAAAACCCTTACAAGAGGGAAAAAAGGGAAGAAACCTTAGGGAGAACGTCAGAGGAGGGATCCCACTCCCGGGATGGACAGACTACAATGGATGCCATGTGTACAGAATGAACAATGTATAATACATGCAATTCCTATGACAGAAATGATTCAAGTAATTGTGAGTAGTAAGCCAGGCGCACAGCAGGACCACTGCAGGGGCAACCACCATCAGATAGAACCACCATCCACAGAATCCTGTGGGGAGGGAGAGCACAGAGATTTTAGGAGAGGGTAATGTCGGTTTATGAGTAAAGTAATATGATTAATATCTAAAATAATGATGATGATGATGATGGCAGCAGCAGGCGTCAGCATGGCCACGGTAGGTGTCAGGACCAGGGTCCCGAAGGAACCACGATCTACGGAGACCTGATAGGGGCGAAAGCACAAAAAAAACTCCCGGAAAGAAGCTGAATTAGTCATGTGCATTAATAAAACTTGAATTATGGTAGAACGAGAGCGTAAGAGAGGAGCTTGGTGTGTCCTAAGAATTCCCCCGGCATTCTAAGCCTATAGCAGCTTAACTAAGGGCTGGTCCGGACTAACCTGAGCCAGCCCTAACTATAGGCAGAATCAAAGAGGAACGTTTTAAGTTTTACTTTAAAAGAGCTGACCGAATCTGCCCCCCGGACTGAAAGTGGAACCTGGTTCCACAAAAGAGGAGCTTGATAACTGAAGGCTCAGTCAAGCAGTGTACCTCTTTTATCAATGTATTTCTATGAAAGACTAAGCTTATGTAAAAGGATAAAGAAAAGAAAGAAAAAAACGAGCTGTCGAGCTGCCTTTTTATGTAATTTCTTGATTAATAGTCAGTTGGACCATTATTTTTATTATAACTTTATTTACTGGAAATGGAACCAAGGCCTAATTTAAGTTGTGCGTCGTGACCTTGTGTTTCAAATTAAATCTAAATCTAAATTTAAGATCTGGTTAGAATCAGATCTGAGGCACAATCTGCTGGCTAGTTCATGATCTTCATTAAAATTCCTCTTGCTCTTTTGTTCCTCCCAAATATTTAAACATAATAGAAATATGAGTGTTGAGTCGACTTCACAAAGCTCTACCGCAGTCTGCTCAGTGACACATCTCACTATTGACAGCATCATGGTGCAGTAAATCACAGGGAAGGAAGATATATATTTGTACGGGTAGTTAATACACTACATACCAGTTGAGATACATTACACATATTCGTAAAAAACAATACTCATCTCAAAAGTTAGTTACACAATTAATCACACAAACCCCCAGACAGTAGCTGCACACTGATATAATGCTAAATCCTAATCCAATCACAGAGATGCAGCAGATATTGTAAACCTCAGGCGGGTCAATAATTTGAGGTCATACTTTGGCTGGGTGACCATCGGTGTTATGAGACTTAAATTAAACTGAAGAGAGACGATAACCTCCATTATTGTGATTCATGTAATGGGAAGCGCTCTATTACCCATAGTCATTCACAATTTGGATAACGTTTTGGCAAATGGGTTTTGGTGGTGAGCAGGGATGAGAGGCTAATTACCGATGCTGTGAAAGGAGGGTGGCTGTGAGTTATAAGCTCTGACAGGTGTGGAAGAAAAGACGGACAGAAAGACAACATCGAAGGAGCCAAATAGAAAAGGGAAAGAGACCGGTGAAAGCATGCATAGTTTTACTGACACAAGGGGGGAAACCCCTCCCTGCAAGCCTCTGGTTAGCTGCCCACACACAGGCATACACACACACTGAAAGCACTGTGTTGTCATTGAGGAAACCCAGTGCATTTCTCTGCACCTGACTATTCTGAATCTGACCTTTGTGTCGCAGCATGATGAAATGCACACTGGGAAACAACCCCTCCTCCTTGGAGCAAAGAATTACCTTTTTTATTTGTATTTGATGCAGTGATAGAATGTTTACCGCATGCAAATGACTGGGGCAACTTTAGCATTTCTTTCCACTCCATGTGCATTTCTTGTCTGTGTGTACATGTGCAAATGTTGGTGTATCTGTGTATAGACGTGCGCACATATCATTGTGTAAATTCCTGTGTGTGTAGTGGGTAAGAGCAAGTGCCAGTGGGATCAGGTATTCTCTTGCTTGTTTAGAATCTGATGTGAATTCAGATCTCCAACAGCTGATTACAAGGAAAAGAGAAATGCAGTCTTGGTTGCAGTCCTGGTTGGAAAAATGAATGAATATCCCACCAGACATCACACCAGAATCATTTGCACAAACATTTTTTTTGTTGTTGTTTGTCTGGGCAGAGCAGAATCCGAAGGTTTAACCCCCCACCCCCAAAAAACCTGCCTATGATATAATCGCAAAACATACTTTTATTGCAGCTAAATCGAGATTGCAAATGACTTCAATCTTTCAAGAAACTACCATCTGAAATACCAATCCAGCTTTTACATATCTCCAAAACTTGAACAGAAACCAAATGCTGGCTCTATGCACATTTTCCTCATGTATTGTTCTTGTCTTAAAAAAGGTCAAGAGTCCATATTTAACAGATGGGACTTTCAGGTCAGTCAGATAAATGCACAAACAGCCAAAAAGATGGGGACCACATTCACTCTTTTTCGCTCGTTTTTTCAAGGAAACTGAAGCGAGCTGGAAGAGGCAGGAAAAGGGCGAGAGGAGGCGGGACAGCATGAAAGCAGATTGGAAAGAGAGTGGGAGAGCGGCACGAGGGGGAGATGAGGAGATAAGAAGGAAGGAGAGCCAGGAGAGAAGGAGGAAAAGAGAGGATAAACAAAAGTGAGAGTAGAGGAAGAGAAAGAAAGACACAGGCTCAATATGATGAAATGAATGTCAGGGAGAAACAGTTCAGACCCACCAGATGGTTACTATAGCAACCATATCCCCAGTCGCTCTCTCTCTGTCTCTCTCCCTCTCTTTCTCTTTTCCTCTGCCTAGTTGCGTTGTTGCTGCTTTAAGTCTGTTGAGGGAAACCAACAGCTGAGGGAGACAGCTTTTTACATTTTGGTGCAGTGGCATTGTAAAGCCATTAGCAACTTTACATACATGTGTGCACATTTTTGTAGACTTGCTATGATTGGTGTTTCTTGGCTCCTGTTTTTTTATTTCTGTTATGAACACCATGTGAAGCAGTAATCCCAAGACATAACTCCCTGCAAAAGTGCACGTGTGTTTAAGGGTTAGAAATGATCAGCCATGCATTACAGCACAGTTCACAAGTGCTTGGTCACAAACAGTTCAGGGAAAAGGCACCAGCAAGAGTCTCTATTGAAAATGAGCAAATATCATGTTCTAGCCATGACCCTGCCCTATTCAGAGATACACAGGCATTTAGTGTATGTACATTGCGTCGCTATGAGCACCACAGATAGATTGAGATGCTGCTTCTCCACTACTTCTCCTTCGAGATCATTTTCCACTCTGCAACATGCAATAAAACCCCAAAATATTAGATACACAAACACAAGCGTGTGCGAGCCCAGTCTTGCACCATGCATGCATGCATGCATGCATGCATGCACGCCCTGCACACACATTAACACACACCAGCCATGAAATATCCAAACTGGGATGCACGACAAAGGGAAAAGCTTTCAGGCCCCCAGCTAATCTCATGCATGCAGATCATTTTCAAAACGGAACAAAATGGTGGACCATCTCTTGGTGGCTGAGTGGGTCTCTGCAGGGCCCCCGGGGCGGGATGCCATGTAACTGTGTACGTGTGCCTCCTGAATAAAAGATGCTGACCTAGATGGAAATTTGCCATTGGTCACTTAATTTGCAACATGCGTAATTGGTCCGTGCCCCATCGACACAATGTAAATGTCCAATTGATCGAGAAGAGCGGAGGTGTGTGTGAATCTTTCAAACTTCTCTATACAAGTTTACACAGAATATTAAATAAGATGAAAATGCAATAACATGGGAGGTACAATTGAGAATGTTGTATGGAAAATATATTGTTAATCTCACTTTGATCAATTGTCCTTGCTCCAAATTTTTGTACTTTATCCGGGAAAATACATCCATCTGCAAACCGCTTATCCTGCACACAGGGTAGCGGGAGGGCTATCCCAGCCAACTTCACGCGATAGACAGGGTACACCTTGGACTGGTCTCCAGCCAATCGCAGGGCTAACACACAGACATACAACCATTTACACCCACACACCTATGGGCAATAGAGTCACCAAAGTAACCAATGCATGTCTTTGGACTGTGGGAGGAAGCCAGAGTACCCGGAGAGAACCCACACAGACACAGGGAGAACATGCAGACTCCACACTGAAAGGCCACTGGGCGGAGTCGAACCCAGGACCTTCTTGCTGTGAGGCGACAGTGCTAACCACCACGCCACCGTGCCGGCACCTATCTTTCTTAAAAAGGCTTAACTACAAAGCTTTGCTCTGCACACGTTTTCCAAAGACAGAATCAGAAAAATAATCATGGAACACATTCATTGCTGCTCCATCGTCAGCTAACATTACACAGCTCACTGATGCAGATCGGATTCATGCAACGTGCCAGCACCGGACCACGTGGGACTAGACTTAGTACATATGTCTGCAGATCTGTAAGCATGAATGAGCCCAGCTAAAACTGTGTTTTGTATCAACATTGTACTGAGCCCTTTTACACAATTGATATACAATTTGACTGCACGCTATCAATAACTTTGTTGAGCCAGGGCTTAATGGCCACAAAGCTTTCTGATTGTGGTTGGGGTCTGAAACCGTGTTCGATACTTGATAGTCAGATTGTGTGAGTCCCAACACACAGATTTGTAGATCCTGCCTTTCTCGAATAACTAGTAACTAGTAAATTATAAGGACCACTGACAAATACCGTTTGTGGAAATATTTATTACATGACCTACTGAAAGGTTACATTGGACAATCACCACTTTTTATGAATGTGTTACGCCGTCTTGGACGGTTAGGTGAATGGCCGTAATACAGGCGAGCACTAAATTCATTGTGGTCAAGACAGGAGAGAATCAACCTTAACATAATTAACATAATCTTCTTTATTGAACGGTTTCCAATTTAATAAACAAATGATGTTAGGGTCTCAAAGGCCAAAACAATAAACAAAACTCCCCCCACTAATTAGAAAATAAGAGTTCAGCTTTCCTACTAGAAATAAACAGAAACAATACTGAGCTCCCCATCTAGCCACAAAACAGGAGAAAACAAGCATGTTACAATAAACGGCAGAGAACCCCTACAGAAGCTCACGGTGGGTCTGTTAGGGACCCGGTTTTCTTAACAATTTCCACCCAGTCTGTGCTTTTGTTTTGCTTGTTTTGTTTTTCCACCTAGAGTTTC
Source organism: Gasterosteus aculeatus (assembly GCF_964276395.1). Taxonomy (NCBI): domain Eukaryota; kingdom Metazoa; phylum Chordata; class Actinopteri; order Perciformes; family Gasterosteidae; genus Gasterosteus; species Gasterosteus aculeatus. The sequence continues at coordinate 13,619,509 of NC_135705.1, forward strand.
CAACCGTGTGTTCCGCCTCCGGCCCCACCCCTCTCCCAAGTGCCCAACTGTGGCTCATTCCGGGGATCACTTGTGACGAGCATGAAGGCTCTTGCATTCAGAGGCTCGTCGTCAGTCCGTCCCAGTACCCAAGCTGGTCTCAAGTGCCGTTGAGACTGAGATAACCACCATAACGCTAACCAGTTTTTCATGTTTTTGTTTGTTTTTTGTATCAGACTCACGGAGTACCACGGAGCACACGTGACCTGTTTTTGAGTTGGACTGTGAGTATGGTGTCGGGCCTCGGGTTTCCACACCAGACCCTGGTTGAGCCGCCCCAGACCGCCAGACGTCGGTGGAGTTTCCCTCCCGACTCCAGTTGAGCCAGAGGAGCGCTTTCTGTTTCCCTTATTCACCTTGTTTGTTTTTTTGTGGAAAATAAAATCATTTTGGCTGAAAATCCAAGGCTGCTGTGCGTGTGCTTTTGGGTCCACCAAATACACCCCCCCTAACAGAACGGACTGACCAGCAATGGACGCAGCCGCCGCAGCAGCATCCCCTCCTGAGGAACACCTGCGGAGGGCGATTTACAGCCATGGCACCATTCTCGGGCAACACCAGCAGGTGCTGCAAGAGCTACGGGACTCCCAACATACCCTTGGGGCTCAGATAACCGAGATAGCAAGCATGATGCAGGGCCTGGCGCTCCACCGTTCACCTCCCCCAGAGGACTTGTCCAGCATCTGTGAGTCTTTTGTCCCCTCACTAGTGCCTTTTGATGGAGCGTCTGGAGAGTGCAGAGGATTCCTGCTACAGTGTGGATTTGTTTTTAACCAGCGACCCCGCACATTTTCTTCAGACAATGCAAGGGTGGCCTATACTGTGGGGTTGCTGCGCGGCAAGGCACTGGTTTGGGCTGAAGCATTGCTCAGCAAACGCAGTGCAGACCGGGTCACCTACCTGTTCTTCTTAGAGGAGTTCAAGAAGGTGTTCAACCACCCGGTTTACGCTTGGGATGTGGTTCAGCGCCTGGTCAGTCTTCGCCAGGGGACGACCAGCGCCGCAGAGTATGCTGTGGATTTACAGATCCTGGCCACTGAGTCCGGTTGGGGCAAGGAGGCGCTAAAGGATTTATCGCAACAGTCTTTCGGAGCTGTTGAAGGACGAGCTTGCGGTCCGGGAGGTGCCAGAGTCATTAGAGGAGCTTCTCACACTCTCCATCAACATGGACAACCGTATCTGGGAGCGCCGTCGGGAGAGGAACTACAGGCCCCCCACTCCTGCTCGGCAGTCGACTTCCGTCTCCAGTTTTCTGTTGACGAGCACGTTCCAACGATACAGCTCTGCACGTCACCCCTCTTCCGCCCCAGGACCTCCCCCGTTGGAGCCAGAGGAGCCGATGCAGCTGGGCCAGGCCCATCTCTCCCCGGAGGAGAGGGAGAGGCGTTTTCGCTCTGGAGGCTGCCTTTACTGTGGGCAGTTAGGCCATCGTATGGCCGTCTGCCCTGTTCGGCCAAAAGAGAGAGCTCGCCGGTAAGAGTGGGGGTGCTGGCGAGCGATTCAGAGAGAGTTCCTCATGCCAAGCCTCAATCTGTGTTTCCTGTCACCCTGTATCTTTCATCTGGTCCGGTGCACCTGTCCGCACTTATTGACTCAGGGGCCGAACAGAACTTTTTGGACACAACTTTTATTAAGCAGAAAGGCATCCCAGTGGAAGCATTAGAACGAGCTCAGCTGGTGAGGGCACTGGATGGCAGTTCTCTGGCAGAGATAACACACCGGACGCAACCCATCTCTCTAATCGTGTCTGGGAATCATCGTCAGGAGACACAGTTCTACGTTTTCCCTTCCCCCCCAAATACCACTGGTCCTGGGCCTCCCCTGGCTCAGGGATCATAATCCACAGATCGATTGGGCGGGGAGCAGGATCACAGGCTGGAGTTCCACTTGCCACTCCCGCTGCCTCTGGTCTGCAGTTCCCCGTCAGGTTCTTCCCTCAGGCAGACCAGACACTGGCCCTAGCCTCTCGGCGGTGCCCGAGGAATACAGGGACCTAGGGACAGGGACCTTCACACTCACCTATCGGGCGGGACACAAGAACACCAAGCCGCGCCCTCTCTCGTCAGTTTGCCCCTGAGGGCGACTCAAGTTCTGACACCATCCTTCCCGCCTTGTGCGTTCTCGGAGCTGTTACCTGGGAAATAGTGTTAGTGGTTAGAGTGGTACACGACGCCCAGAACGCCCAACCGGACCCACTTCCTACCCCTGCCCAAGCTTCCATCAGCCCGTGAGACCGCCAATTTACTAATTCAGCATGTCGTTCGGCTCCATGGCATCTCTGCGGACATAGTTTCTGACCGTGGCCCGCAGTTCTCGTCCCAGCTTTGGAAGGCGTTCTGTCACACCCTTGGTGCCACGGCCAGCCTATCCTCGGGATTCCACCCCCCAAACTAATGGCCAGACGGAGAGGCTGAACCAGGAGCTCGAAGCCATCCTCAGGTGTGTGTGATCTCTACCAATCCCTCCTCGTGGAGCAGTCACCTCCCATGGGTCGAGTACGCCCACAATTCCCATATGTCAACGGACACAGGACTGTCCCCATTTGAGGCCTCCTTGGGGTATCGGCCTCCCCTGTTCCCCAGCCAGGAAGTTGAGGTTGCTGTGCCATTGGTCCTGAGCAATGCCCGTTGTTGTAGGCGGATCTGGAAAGCTACTAGGCCGGTTTGCTTCGCACGGTGGAGCAGAACAGGAGGGTGGCAGACAGACGACGCGCCCCCGCCCCTGCCTACCGCATCGGCCAGTCGGTTTGGCTTTCGTCCAGGGACATCACCCTACGCACAGAGTCTAGGAAGCTCTCTCCGAGATATATCGGCCCCTTCCCAATCATCTCCATCATCAACCCAGTCTCTGTAAAATTGCAGTTGCTGCGCTCCTTGAGGATTCACCCAGTATTCCATGTCTCCCTCCTTAAACCAGTTGTCTCCAGCCCCCTGAACCCCCTCCACCCGCCCGTCTCGTCGAGGGGGGGCCCGTCTACACAGTCAATCGCCTCCTGGATGTGCGCCGCTGAGGCAGAGGGTATCAGTACCTGGTGGACTGGCAGGGTTATGGACCAGAGGAGCGTTGCTGGGTGCCCCGTTCCCGGGATTACCGCCGTTGGAACCCAGAGGGTCTAAACGGTTCGCCAAGAGGCTCCTGTTGAGGGGGGGTACTGTTAGGGACTCGGTTTTCTTAACAGTTTCCCCCCAGTCTGTGCTTTTGTTTTGCTTGTTTTGTTTTTCCACCTAGAGTTTCCAACCGTGTGTTCCGCCTCCGGCCCCACCCCTCTCCCAAGTGCCCAGCTGTGGCTCATTCCGGGGATCACTTGTGACGAGCATGAAGGCTCCTGCATTCAGAGGCTCGTCATCAGTCTGTCCCAGTACCCAAGCTGGTCTCAGGTGCCGTTGAGACTGAGATACAGCAGCTAACCAGTTTTTCATGTTTTTGTTTGTTTTTTGTATCAGACCCATGGAGTACCACGGAGTACACGTGACCTGTTTTTGAGTTGGACCTGTGAGTATGGTGTCGGGCCTCGGGTTTCCACACCAGACCCTGCTTAAGCCGCCCCAGACCGCCAGACGTCGGTGGAGTTTCCCTTATTCACCGTGTTTTTTTGTTGTTGTGGAAAATAAAACCATTTTGGCTGAAAATCCAAGGCTGCTGTGCATTTGCTTTTGGGTCCACCAAATACACCCCCCCCAACAGGGTCTCAGCCACCAGACAACACAGGACCAACAGCAAACCCGGCGCAGGAAAGAAGAGACAGGTTAACGGCCAAGGAGGCGGTAATATAGGTGTCGCTGATCGCCTGATGCGCCGCAGCTTCAGCGGCTGGAGAGGCTTGGCCTGCGTAAAACACTCCCCTTGCTTTCTCTTAAAACACAGAGACAATATGAAGTCAAGGGACGTAACAGTATGATTAGAAGCAATGTTGGGAGTATTCAAAAAGAGCAGCAACATTTTCTGTTAAAGCAGTTTCATGTTCAAATCACAACAGGCTTGTGTGTAATATAAAGGTTGGAGGTTTGACTCTACTGAGAGCCAGCCGTTTCTTCCACATTGAAATTCCTTGGTGATGTCCACTCTGCATTGGCCTCTCTGGCTAAGCCTCGGGAATATCAACCAGCTGTCAGCCCCTTGCTCTCTCACTGTCTCCGACTCTTACTGTCTCTCACCCTATCACTCTGTCTCTGTATGCTCTCTTGTTGACAGAACACAAGTGCTGCATCACCATTTTAATTCTGCCGTGGGCATGCAGGCTTTTTTTAAAAAATTCTTGCCAAATATGCATTGAGCAAGCAGTGATGAGTATGAATCTTAATGTAGAGAGGGCATGCCATGGGAAAATCTGCTCCCTACATTAGTCTTTCTGTCTCACCTATGGACCGTCTATGCACCTCGTCTGTGTTTACAGGATTGGTCTCCCTTTGATTCAGTTTAATTAGCCCACGACTGAGGAGCTGAATGTGACCATGCGACCGAGTGAGAGAGCAATAAAGAGGAGACAGACTCTTGTTACTGAAAAGTAGATAGAACCGTATTGGTATGTCCTGTTGAGGATGTTTATAATGATTAGAGGAAGAAACATTTATGTGACTACTAGATTGATTCTTCTGTATCATTCAAACCGTCATGTGATACTATAAGTATGGGGCTCCACCCTGCAAAATGTATTTTCACTAAATAACCATGTCCAGATACTTTTCGTTTGGGCCTGTTTTTATATGTTTAGGGTAAGATCCATTGTTTCCGTCAATGGGTCTGGAAATCCGGGTTTATCTGTCTAACCAATAGTCCAACGCCCAAATACATTCCTTTTAGTATCCTTTCCAACCTTGTATTGTTGATTCAACCACAGCGATGACTACAAGACTACAACAAATGAATTCCATAAGTTATGCTTCACACAATATCTGAAGCAGAATATTTCTAATACCGCTGTTCTTTGAAACACAACCACACCTAAATATTAAAGCTGCACCTACAATGTGTCAACATTAACAACGGTGAACATGTGAAAAATGTGAAAAGTGGCTCCCATGGCGACCAACCTGAACTCTGTAGTTCACATCAGCTCCATGCAGCGGTCAAGCATCTTGCAAGTCATTGCCTTAGTTTAAAGTACAACAACTTGTTTCACTCTCACCGCTCTTATTGAGCTCAGCAGGTGCTCCAGTGAAATAGCTTCAATGACTACAACGTGTAGAAACCTTTAGCAACTGTCATGAGTTTGTGAAAACAGAGCGATAGGGCGAGTAAATATTGGACAAACCACATTCAGGCATGAACATCTGTCTGATTGCCAGAGACCCAACTCTACATAAATGCTGATTTTCAAGCGTCTGCTGTATGTGTATGGATGTGTAGAAAGGAACTTGTTTACTAACACGTTAGCCAAAACATCTTTGTACGGCTTTATCATCTTATTGTGAGGCTGTGCAGCCAAATGGAAGAAACACTACCAAACAAAAAACAATAAATACGGCTTTCGAGATCTCCTATTGTAGACGTGCCAATCTTCACCTGCCGACCAGTTGTCCCTAGAGAGCCCCTACTCCACTCCACGTGACTTTTCATTCTGCATATGGGTCCATTTCAAAACTGTAACATTCAACCTGTAACTGAAACAATCTGCTATGGTTGGCCATCACATCATGTATAATGGTCCGTAACTAGATGTAATTTCTTCACTAATTCTCTGTTACTAGTCATTTGTATTCTGTATTTTAGGGGGCTCTCAGAATAAGAGTGTATTATCATGACACAAGCTAACTCATTTGCCTCCAAATTGGAGGCAGACCTGGACATGCCACCTCGGTGACAGGTCAAAACCACCTCGAGGCGATTTATGAATTGAATTGTTGAATAGTATGAATTGTTTGAAAAAATGACTAAATTAATGTTTTATTATTATGTAATACCACTGAAATGGTCCATCCAACATGGGACCACATGACACAGGATTATACCACATAAACAAAGACCCGTTGCTGAATATATACATTCGAAGTTCCTGATGAAATTTAAAAAAGGTAAAGTACAAAAAGGACCTTCTATGTTTTACACAAACAGAACAAAGACAATATTTTTTGTTGTAGTGCCATTGCATTGTCCAGATAAAATTGGAATGTAAGCCTTATTTCAGTAACTAAGAATCTCCCAAAAATTAAATAGTGTCCATTCTCACAACAAACAACAAACAACAAACAATAATAATAATATAGTAATCTGTGAGGTAACTACTACTTAGCTCACAGGTTTAAGTACTGTATTGTGAACAATACTGAACAGTAAGAAAATAAATATCTTTACCTCCTCTACTTCGAATTCGATCAAATTAACTATAAAAGATTGTTTTTTTATTATTTACATAGAACATTTTCTACTGCGACCACTTTACTTTGATATTTTCTCTGTCATATTCAGCACTTGAAATGAGTCCTTATGTGGCAATACAAAGTTCTCTCTGTCACTTCCAAATTCTCTGGAGACTTCAAGCCTTACTTTAACTCTTTCAGTTGCCATGGATACCTATGGCAAGGCAGTTAATTTGAGGCAACAATGAACTCCGTTCTTCCAAGCCTTTGACAATTTTCCTTCCAAACTAACAATCTATGAGACCCCATGTATCCTCTCGCAGATACTGACACAAACCCACTAAAGTATCCACACAAAGTCATGACAATAAACTTGACCGTTGGATGACAGCAGAACAACAATCAATGTAATCTCCTGCAGCACAATCCAAAGCGACTGTCATCATCTGTCCATGTATCCCAGTGGAACAGGGGGAATGTGTGAAATCAATTCTGCATTCGTTTAACGACCAGCCAGCCACATCAGTCTGGCCCTGAGTGCTCCTGTACGGTCTTTAGTGAAGCCCAACTCTAGTTAGTAGCTAGTTAGTAGTAGTAGTTTAAAAGATATATTAAATTGTTTAGGAAACACTGTCGGGACTTCACCATGTGGGGGTAAGAAAAAAAATGCATACATGTAATAAAAATCCTAACCTGGTTTAAACCATGCAAAGTCCTCATAAGGCAGTGTTTTTCAACCTTTTTTGCGTCAAGGCACACTTAAGACACAGAAAAAATCTCACGGCACACCAACAACCGGAAATGATATGAAAATCAATCCCAAACATAGTTTCAGCATGAGCATAATATACTCTAAGAAATCAGGGAAACGCGTGTTCTATTTGTTGTGTTTTATTAAACTTAACATCATCCTAATGCCAAGATGGCACAGGCTTTATGCCCAGGTATCTCTTAAGCCTAGTTTATGCTTCTGCGTTTTCCCTTGCGTCGCTTTTCACACCTCCTTGCGTGTTTCGAGCCATTTTTTTAGCCTTGCGTCGAAAGCGACGCAATCCTCCCGCAGCGCACCAGGCTGCGATTGGTCCGCTAACTACGTCCTTTACGGAGTCTCACATTTCCGCTTTCATAGACCGATACCGCCATTATTAAAACGAAGAATGTTTACGAGAAAACGGATAAGATTAAAGAACTTTTGTCGGAAGAAATGCGTAAATATGACCGCATATACAAGCCGTCATTGGCGTCAGTGGTCAGTGGCACACTGGTTGAAAAACACTGCCATAAGGCATTACAATTTCACCTGAGAGTGAGATTTAGTTTAAACCACAACAACGGTGCCTCATTGGACGAGCCCAATGGGAACCCTGGTGTGTGACCAAGACGTCAGCAGAACATTAGTTGCTAAAAGGAAGTAACAGCATTGGTATTTGCCCTGCTTTCCCCCCACTTTAACCTGCTACTGGGAGATAACGCAGCTACCTGATGCTTCAAGTTGACATTGTTTTTACCTGGTGCCACAGGCGTAGCAGTGTGCCGCTTAACCCGCTGACAGAACATGTTACAGTCCACCATCTTTGGCTAGAGAATCTCTGCCAAACAAGTCAGAAAAAAACACGATGAAACATAATTGGTGTGCTACTGGTGTGATCATGTTGTTCCACACAGCTAATCTTTGATGTGTTCTGCAAAATGGACTGTGTGGTTCAGTAGTATTTTGTGATAATTTAATTACATAGAAAAAATATTTGCTATGCAATGGACCTTAACGATCTTTATGGGTTATAGGGTCTCTTAGTGGAGCATACTAAGGCCCTTAAGGGTCTAGGGCCCATGGCATTTGCCCCAGTATCCTGGTTTGTAATTCAATTCAATTCATTTTATTTTGTATAGCCCAAAATCGCAAATTACAAATTTGCCTCAGAGGGCTTTACAGTCTGTACACATACAACATCCTCTGTCCCGAAACCCACCATCGGCACAGGAAAAACTCCCCCAAAAATGAAAAAAACCTTCCCAAGAGGGAAAAAAGGGAAGAAACCTTAGGGAGAACATCAGAGGAGGGATCCCACTCCCGGGATGGACAGACTACAATGGATGCCAATGGATAATTCAGCCATGACTATATATTTTATCAAACAGGTGGGACAGTCCTACATCTTTGTTGTCATTATATGTGTTTTACGTGTTTGTGAGTGCATGTGCGTGATTCGCATTAAACATTCGACTGGCCGGGATGGCATAAAGTATGTTTGGAAGGTGAGTCCAATAGCCTGTAGGAGACGCAAACTACTTTGGCGTCTCCTACAGGCTATTTAGGTCAGTTTTTCTTGAGATTCACCCTGCCATCTACGGATTATTCTAAAAGAGTTTTTATTCTATAAAAGTATTTGGTTGAATAATTTGTTGTTAATTTGTTATTTTGAATTGAGGTGTCAGTCATACCCATTTCTCAAAGTCGGATATCAACATTTCAATAACCTGGGACATATTAGCGTGGAGACTTTGTTCTACCCGGAAATCTTAGCGCTTACACATGTACCCTGAATTCGTTTCGGCACGCCATTGTGGGAAATATTTACTTTCACACCACTGACTCCTTGCTGAGAGCGTACCTTCAAAGTCATCCCGGGTGAAATAAAGAAAGAAATAACTACCCCACAATGGCTACGGACTCCTGGGCACAAGCAGTGGACGAGCAGGAAGCCGCGGCGGAATCGGTAAACGCTGAACTTACACAACACGAGCTAACGTGTTGTTAGCATGGAGGGCGCTTCGGCCTGTTTCTGGCTCTGTTGTCACGGAACGTCACGGCTGAGCATTTTTCTGTTTCCAAATTAAAAGCTTTTCAACAGGCTATGCCATAGTATGTTTTAATGACAACTACAAAAAAGTGTAATCTACCTGGTGGCCTGTTGGTCGGGAAAGCTAAATGAAGTAGCAGGAGCTGAGTCGCTGCGTGCTTGCTGCGTTAAACTAACGACTAGCAAGCATATGACGCACGTTCCTCTAACATAGTTCTAATGATGCTCATCATGACTCAAACGTTTGCCACAGTTAGTGCCTCTGGCGTATTGCCCTGTCCTAACTCGTATAGTGGCAAGCATTGTTTTATCAGACAAACACCTCTTTGAACTTTATTCTTTCCCCCTTACAGATCGGTAGCCTCCAAATAAAGGACAAGCCAGAGGAAAATGGTAAGTGCGTGTGCAACATTAAGTGTGCGACGCAGTGGTGAGAAAAATCCCATATAATGTTTTGGTTGTAAACATAAGTACATTATTTACTATTACAGGAACGGCTGCGAATGCAACAGACTCCAGCAGTGCTGCTGTCAAGTCAGAAGTTGCCGTAGAAGAAAAGGGAACCGATGAATATGACAACGACAAAGGTGGGCGCGGTTTATTATTTAGATGCTCCACATTTGTCACGCTTTGTTTTTCATTGAGATATTTCGTTGTCTCTTGAATTGTTGCAGTCATTACAACGTAGCTTTTTTTTCCAGATGACAAAGCGGCACAGTCATTATTGAACAAGCTCATCCGGAATAATCTCGTCAATAACACAAATCAAGTGGAAGTTCTTCAGAGGGATCCCAACTCTCCGCTCTACTCTGTTAAATCCTTCGAGGAGTTGCGACTGTAAGTGGATCTTCTGTTTGTCTGTTAATCTCTTGTTGTTCTACAATACTTTGGAGCAGGCTCACAAATATTTATGAAAAATGCATTCAGCCAGATAGGATGTTTGGGAGCCAAAATGTTACCCTAGCTTCTCCAGAACCATTCCTTCTCTTTGTGTTTTTATTGGAAATTTCTTTTAAGACATGTGTGCAGCCTCACTGACGCCTTTCAAAAAGATCTGTCTTTCCACGTTGTGCTGAAGATGTGACAACAACCTATTTTTTTCTGTGTGCAGCAAACCACAGCTGCTTCAGGGCGTGTACGGCTTGGGTTTCAACAGACCATCCAAAATCCAGGAGACTGCCTTGCCTATGATGTTGGCCGAACCGTGAGTATACTTTGTACATACACATTATGTGTCTTAAGGATTGCTAAGTTGAGCATGGTTTCCATATAACTACTCAAATGAACAACTTTTAATTAACTTCATGCCTTAATGTAAAATAAATTGATTTTACTTTTGCACAAGGTAAAATTAAATATAACCAATATGTATTTTGCCTGTTCCTGCGTGAGAATTAATTATTTGTTTCCTCCTATAGTCCACAGAATCTGATTGCTCAGTCACAGTCGGGAACAGGGAAAACGGCTGCCTTTGTCCTGGCAATGCTCAGTCATGTAGATCCCAACAAAAGATATCCCCAGGTTTGTTTTCAACCCCCCAACCTCCCCAGACCCCCACAATTTAGTTCTACAAGCTCTCTAATTGAAATCTGAATTTACTTCTTTCCATTAGTGCTTGTGTGTGTCACCCACCTATGAACTGGCCCTTCAGACTGGTAAGGTAATCGAGCTCATGGGCAAACACTATCCTGAGGTCAGACTTGTCTACGCCATCAGAGGAAACAAATGTAAGGATTCTCTGCTCTCTACATCTATACTATTATAGATAAGTCAAATATTTTCAAACCAAAATTTGTCAATTGTTTGAATCGTTCCCATTGATGAAAACATGACTGCATCTGAGAGATGACTCTGCGTTAATGAGCTTTTGTTTCTTGTGAATGTTCCAGTGCAGCGGGGCATGAAGCTGGAGGAACAGATTGTTATTGGCACACCAGGTACCATGCTGGACTGGTGCGGTAAATTCAAATTCATAGACCCCAAGAAGATAATGGTATTTGTGCTTGACGAGGCTGATGTCATGATCGCAACACAGGGCCACCAGGACCAGAGCATCCGCATCCAGAGGTAAGAATGAACACACTCTGCTCACTCCAAATTGAAAGTATCTGCATGTGAAAATCGTAGTAGGTAATGAGTAATGAGTTATCAAGCTGAGTTACTGCAGTGCACATACCCTGTTTCCATTTTAATTTTTCCCTCCTATCTTCTCTGCTTCTTAGGATGCTGCCTAAAAACTGCCAGATGTTGTTGTTCTCAGCCACATTTGAAGAGACCGTGTGGAACTTTGCCCAGCGCATTGTGCCTGAACCCAACATCATCAAGTTGAAGAGAGAGGAGGAGACTCTGGATACCATCAAACAGTACTATGTGTTGTGCAACAGCAGGGAGGAGAAGTTCCAAGCGCTCTGTAACATCTACGGAGCTATCACCATCGCCCAGGCCATGATCTTCTGCCATGTGAGTTCACTTCATATTCCTTCAGTTTATATACATGATCTGTTCTAAAATCAATACTCACCACTACTGCCAATTTTATTGGAATACAGAACAACAAATGGCTTTTAAAGGTTTTTTTTCTCCACTGAAAAGCTTTTTGTTTGTCAGCCATATGTGAGATTATAATTAGTTGGCTTATTTTACCAATGCTTACATCACAAGGCCATCGTCGCATCCTAACTCTTCCTGTAAATCAGTTAGAGTTGCCAAGTTGTATTCTGTCATTGGGTCTTGTGTTACACGGGCACTTGGATTGCTGGTGCAGTAGTGTGATAACTTTCCTCTCTGTGATCCAGACAAGGAAGACTGCTGGCTGGCTTGCGGGGGAGCTGTCCAGAGAGGGCCACCAGGTGGCGCTGCTCAGTGGAGAGATGCAAGTGGAGCAGAGGGCTGCTGTCATCGACCGCTTCAGAGATGGCAAGGAGAAAGTCCTGGTCACCACAAATGTTTGTGCCCGAGGTAAGGACAAAGGCCATCAAAACAGACAAAAGGTCTTCATAAGACTTTCTATTAATCTTTTACATGCACGGGATATACCATTAATCCATGTTAAATGGCAGGATGTTAAGCACACTGTTTCATGCCACCGAGTGCAGAGAAGCATTCAGTGCTCTGGTTATGCAAGTGACTAGCTTGGTAGTGGGTGATACTGCTTGTATGGTGGAACAACAGTCCACTAAGATTTGATGCATGACACGTAAGCAATTGAATGGATTAAATAAATACATCTCTGCAGTTTCACATCATTAATCAGATATGGATATTCCACCCATTCATTTCAAATTGAATGTGCTTGAGTGCACAGCTCAAACAAAACTGTTCCCAGACGTTGTACATTTGGAACTATAAAAAGTCATTAAAAAAGACACTGGCATCATGTTTACAAACTTAGATATTTGGCCCTATAATGAAACTTTGAATACAAACACCTGATAATATATATTATACCAATGTTCAATTATTGAAATTAAATCTATTTGACAGAATTGAATATGTACAAAAGGGTATTTCTGTTTACTATGCCTAGTATACAGGGCTGCGAATATACATTATTTCATCTTTCTCTTCTACTTTTTCTTCAGGCATTGATGTGGAGCAGGTTTCTGTGGTGATCAACTTTGACTTGCCAGTAGACAAGGATGGTAACCCAGACAACGAGACGTACCTGCACAGGATTGGTCGCACGGGACGATTTGGCAAAAGGGGATTGGCCATCAACATGGTGGACAGCAAGATGAGCATGAACATCCTCAACCGGATCCAGGAGCATTTCAGTAAGTCTGCTGTAACAACACACGCGCGCACACACACACACAATTTATTATACACACAAACAGTGGCATCAAGTTGATGAAGGACACTCCTACATAAACAAACTACTCAATTTAAGAAGACTGTTGTTTTCAGTGATCACCCAGCTGTAGACCCTCTAAATCAGGGGTATTCAACTAAAATGTAAAGAGGTCCAGTTAAAGAGAATTTCTAGAAGCAAAGGTCTGAAAATTTAATGTGACTACTTAAGCCTAGTTTATGCTTCTGCGTTTTCAGAGCGACGCAGACGCAAGAACCCCATGTGTGTCCCTTGCGTGCCTTTTCACACCTCCTTGCGTGTGTCGACCCATTTTTCTCCTGCAGTGCACAAGGCTGCGATTGGTTATACAACCCGCAGCCTTATGCACCGCAGCCTTATGCACCGCAGCCTTATACAACCCGTCCCGTCATTGGCGGGTTGTATAAGCGGGTTGGATTCATGGAGGGAGATCTCCGCAAACGTCGGTTTGCCGGTCGAGGGGTGAACAAAGTTGTGGAGGAAAATACGGGACATGCACGGGCAATAAAGTCTACGATCAATAAATAAACCAACCAATGACTTCCACAAACAAAGGCGTGACTCTCTAGGTCGTCTTCAATAGAAACACATTACTCCGCCTGTTGTTCTGGCGGTGAATTGCTCTGCAACACACGCAGGACTTTTAGAACCATGAATTGAAACGAGTGCGTCGACGCAACGACTCAGACGCAGAAGCATGCGCCAGCCTTTACTTTAAATAGAGGAGTAGAGTTGTATCAACATTTGCATTTAATCAATACACAACTGATAAAATGAATTCAGTACGATTCAAAAGCTCTTGAATATTTATTGTCACGTAACAAAGAACTGAACATATATCTGTAACTGCAAATATAAACAATGTTCTCTCAATTAACTAAATAAAAGTAGGGGTGCATTGAAAAAAAAAGTTAGAATTACTGTTAAATAAATGCTCAAATAAAGTGCTTCAATTCAGAAAAAAAACTAAGATAAGCTTGAATTTCCCCTTGTCTGCTTCACATTTGGACTTGACCGTCACATATTAACAATTAAAAAGTTTAATAGAATATATATATATATATATTCTACACCCCCCCCCCCCCGCTCATTGCGCCTCATGATTGCGTGTCAATGGGTTCTAAGCGTATAAGACACTGGTTTAGTGCTGCAGTGGGAAGTATAAACAGAAACGAGTTCATTATGGATGGATTATGGATTAAATTAAATCACAACCGTCTTTTTTTAACTTTTGGTCCGTGTACGGATGGGACGGCTTCTGGGTCCGGATCCGGATCACGGTCCGCCAGTTAGTGACCTCTGCTTTAAATGATACCCACAAATTTTTGTATCCCTCTACAGGTAAGAAAATTGAGAGACTGGACACGGATGACCTGGACGAAATTGAGAAGATTGCCGGCTAAAAAGAGCGGCTGTCTAAGGATTGTAGGCTCCTACGGTGTTTTATGCTTTTATTTTTTTAGCTGTCGGAGAAAAGAGCAAAACCACAAAGACGGCATATGATTGCATGTGGATACGTCTCCTCTCAGATGAGTGTTTTGTAAGTCTCCGGAACATACCCAATTTCACTCTTTGTACTTCTTTGAATAAAGTCTTTGAATAAAGTCTATCAGTTTATTGATGTGTTGCTGCTAAAGTAGCCATGGTTGACTAGCTATTACACAAAACAATTCTAATTACAATAGCTACAAGCTATTCTGTAATGAGATTACCCCCAAAAAACTCATCGAATGAGATCGATCGAAGATCATTTGTGCCACAATTTTTTATTTTTCAAAAAGGAGCAAAGTTTAATTGAATGTACCTGTTTCATGTAGATTATCATTACCAAACCTCCGTATAAAGGGTGAAGTTGGGTATGGTGCCCTGGGCAGTAGTTCTATCTTTAAAATTGTTATTGAGATGCTGATGGTTGGGTTTCATGGGTCTATGCAAAACTTATCAGCCTGTAATAGCATTCACTGTGTTGCTCCAAAATGGCCACATGGATCGAAAACATGTTATCCTCTACATATTTGCAAAAAACATACAGAGCATCCGGAAAGTATTCACAGCGCTTGACTTTTTCCACATTTTGTTATGTTACAGCCTTATTCCAAAATGGATTAAATTCATTATTTTCCTCAACATTCCACACATAACCCACAATGACAAAGTGAAAACTGATTTTTGCAAATCTGTTACAAATAAAGAACGAAAACATAACATGTACACAGCCTTTGCCATGAGACTCAAAATTTAGCTCAGGTGCATCCTGTTTCCACTGATCATCCTTGAGATGTTTCTACAACTTGATTGGAGTCCACCTGTGCTAAATTCAGTTGATTGGACATGATTGAGAAAGGCACACACCTGTCTATATAAGGTATCACTGTTGACAGTGCATATCAGAGCATAAACCAAGCCATGAAGTCCAAGGAATTATCTGTAGACCTCCGAGACAGAATTGTATCGAGGCACAGATCTGGCGAAGGGTACAGAAAGATTTCTGCAGCATTGAAAGTCCCACTAAGCACAGTGGCCTCCATCATCCGGAAATGGAAGAAGTTTGGAACCACCAGGACTCTTCCTAGAGTTGACCGCACAGCCAGACTGCGCGATTGGGAGAGAAGGGCCTTAGTCAGGGAGGTGACCAGGAACCCGATGGTCACTCTGACAGAGCTCCAATGTTGTTCTATGAAGAGAGGAGAACCTTCCAGAAGGACAACCATCTCTGCAGCACTCCACAAATCAGGCCTGTTTGGTAGAGTGGCCAGACGGAATCCTCAGTAAAAAGCACATGACAGCCCACCTGGAGTTTGCAAAAAAGCACCTGAAGGACTCGCAGACCATGAGAAACAAAAGTCTCTGGTCTGATGAAACAAAGATTGAACTCTTTGGCCTGAATGCCAAGCGTCATGTCTGGAGGAAACCAGGCACTGCTCATCACCTGGCCAATACAATCCCTACAGTGAAGCATGGTGGTGGCAGCCTCATGCTGTGGGGATGTTTTTCAGCGGGAGGAACTGGGAGACTAGTCAGAATTGAGGGAAAGATGAATGCAGCAATGTACAGAGACATCCTCGATGAAAACATGCTCCAAAGCGCTCTGGAGATCAGACTGGGGCGACGGTTCATCTTCCAACAGCACAACGACCCGAGGCACACAGCCAGGATAACAAAGGAGTGGTTTCGGCACAACTCTGTGAATGTCCTTGAGTGTCCCGGCCAGAGCCCTGACTTGAACCCAATTGAACATCTCTGGAGAGATCTGAAAATGGCTGTGCACCGACACTCCCCATCCAACCGGAACTTGAGAGGTTCTGCAAAGAAGAATGGGAGAAACTGCCCAGAAATAGGTGTGCTACGCTTGTGGAATCATACCCAAGAAGACTTGAGGCTGTAATTGCTGCCAAAGGTGCTTCAACAAAGTATTGAGCAAAGGCTGTGAATACTAATGTACATGTTATATTTTCGTTCTTTATTTTTAACAGATTTGCAAAAATTAGCAAAAAACTGTTTTCACTTTGTCATTATGGGTTGTTGTGTGTAGAATGTTGAGGAAACTAATGAATTTAATCCATTTTGGAATAAGGCTGTAACATAACGTGGAAATGTGGAAAAAGTTTCCGGATGCACTGTAGGTCAAATGAAGTGAGTGTGTCGCTTCTAAGAAGTGCTAAAACATTCCTCATGAGGTTCAATTTTGACGGAAGAAACATTTTGAATACAAGCCTGAATATATTAACATGCAGTCGAGGACTATAATGCGTGATGGAAGCTTTGGGCTGTCTTTGGTGTATTTGATCGATATGCTGGAACGTTAAGGGCAGCGGTTGTCAATCCGAACCTTCAGGCTCCCGATGCCACAGAGATGAAGTCCGGTTTTAATGGACTGTTAACTGACAACTTAGCCAAACTAGAATGTGTGCCGAAGCTCGACGAGAACGCTCTGTGAAGACTTTTGGATGAAGAACCAATGTATGCAGTTTTAATTTGGACAGGATGTATTATTACCACTGTACAGGAGGCATGGACACACAAAGCAGTTTTAGCTATAGTACTCTTCTCCACAGGTTGTATACTGTTTGATATTTTGTCAGAACCAACCAAGAACCAGTACATACATGTTTACATAGGGGTAATACTGCCTAACTAGGCTTAAAGTGACTTGTCTTTTGTAAAATGAAGGTCCCGTGTAGAAAATGACACTTATTCTGTAGCCGAGCTGCATTCATGGATACTCATGTATTCTTGACATGTTGAATTACAAGAACATGTAGATGTTCAACTGTGTGTTGTTAAGTGCTTATTTGTTTAAGTGGGGAAAAGACAAACAAAAACACCAGCTGGGGACACTGACAAATATAAACATCAATATAAAACTTTATTATAAGCCTTTATATTATAGAAAGACTAGATCAGCATGACTGGATGAAACAATTAATCCTCTGAGTTTCCATTGGAGGTAAATTGCTCCTCTGATGTCTGTTGGGAAAGCTGCATATCTGAAGATACAAAGAAGTTATATATCTGTAAGAAAAAGTTGCACACTGAAAATTCTGACGAGGAAATGCAATAAATTGTCTATATTCAATCAACACCCTACCGACAACTGCACTGCACGCTTTGCAGGTTAATATCAGTCGTTTGAAAGATTATCGTTAATATCAATTTAAACTTTTTAAGCAAACTAACAAACCAAAAATAAGGAGACACCTAATGCACACTACCATTAGCAAATACGTTGCAATGTAGTAGACAGACTAATAACAATGTACAGTATGTTGGGGTGATATGGAATCAAATGCTGCCTCCTCACCAGTTTCTTTGTAGTCCACCCTGGTGAGGAAGAGGCCGCGGGCCGGAGCAACAATTCCTCGTGGGTAGGAAAGAGAGTCCCGAGCTTCCAGTATCCCCTGCAGCTGGGGCACTGAGAGCTGCCCCCGGCCTACAGCAACTAGAGCCCCCGTCATCCTCCGCACCTAGAGGACAGGGCCACGGAAACCTCTTATTTACAATGATACTTATGAAAATATCACAGAATTACTATTTGCCCATTTATCTTGAGCATTTTTATCTACATTTGATGCTGGAGCAGTGGTTTCCAAACTAAGAGGGAGAGAAACGGAGAGAGGGATAGAGGGAGAGAAAGAGGAGGAGACGGGAAGCATTAGAACGAAAGCAAAAAATACATTGATGGTTGTAAAGACTTCCTATAAATAAAATGTACATAAGACAACTATGTAGAGTTTATATATTAGAATGCAATTAATATAATGCAATTAATTCAAAACAAAGAAGGAACAATCCTATTTTTTTGTTTTGTTCTCGGGGAGGGGATGGGAGGGTCTTACAATGTCCCTGTGTCCTCAAAGGGGGCCCTGACAGAAAAGGTTTGGGAACCACTGAGCTAGAGGAACATTGCTTATGACTCATAGTCAGTCATCACCAGCAGGTGGCGTTACTTACTAACAATAAACTGCAACACGTTTATAGAGTTTAAAATAATTGAGCTAAAAAGAGCAACAAACCTGCTTGTAGAGAAAGGATCTGGCTGTAAAGGTCAGCTCCCAGAATGGTATCTCTCTAGGAAAAACAAACAGAAAACACTGTCTGAAAAAATGTGTCAACATTATGTACAATGAAACAATTGTTGAACGACACATGTTTTTATTTCTTGAGATGTCTTCATGTTTAAGGCGTGTTCCAAACACTTGTCACGAGAAGCAACAATAAAAGCATTGAGTCCTGAAGGCACTGCAGTCTGCTTGGCGTCACTGACTCAATGTGCCCTATGAAAGAAAGGTTAAGTATCACCAGAAGGGTTTATGAAGCATAACAAAATCTTGAATGGCTGTCTGTGTCTAATGTAGCGCCACTTGATCATGTAACTATATCGGAGGAGCCTGGATCTGAACAACAAAGATCAGCTGAATGAAGAAAAAACATGTAAACAAATCCAAACATTTCTCCAACAAATGTGTTCCACCCGACCTCAGCAAATTGAGACGTGTCTCTCCTTTATCGCCCTTTTGTTGGATATTTCTATGCCTCCCCCTACGATGTGGACAAAGGTGGGGGCTGATGACATTCACGGTCATGCCAGCATTAACGTAGATCCCAGCTTTCTTCATGCGCAGACTTGTTTAAATGTCACATTCTGAATATCGCCACTTAGGCCCGTTAAGATTAGCTGCAATGGCACAAGAATTATGAATCTGCTTCTTTTGCCTTTGAATTTTTGTTTTTTTTAACTCGACATTTAAGTCACATCACCCCCCACGCCTCCCAACAATCCGAACTGACTGACTTGATATTTTGTGGAGGAAAGAGTGAATGGAGCTAACAGACGCATGGGAAGAATTGGGGCAAATACAAATTCTACTCAGTGCTTGCAGTTTGATTACATTTGTAAGGAGAGCACATTTTTACAGTTTGGTTTTAAACACGTCACAGCTCAATTTCTTCTCATCTTATCACTGTCACTTGTGTAATCTGCCAAAGCCCACATGGACCTCTTTCCATTTCGTGCTCTCCCATCCCTCCCTCTTCCGTGTTCCTGTGCCTTTTGTTGCACCGAAGTAAATAAAGTAAAGTGGAGTCTGGCTGAAGCTTGAAAGGAAAATCATCTAAAGGCTGTACTTGCAGTGGAGTCACTGTAAATGATTCAAAACGTTTTTTAAAGTATCAGTTGTTGCAAGATTGAGAAACACAAGATGCATCTTTTGGGGGCTGGAAAGCCCAAGCATAATTTCTTCATCTTCCTCTGCTTTCTATTCACTTTAATTTGGAATAATCAGTTATTCTTTCTTACTGCAGATGTGAAGTCTCAGACTAATTTGGCTATATTTACCAAGATATGTCCATTTTTTTTACAGTTTGTTATCCTGCTCCAAAAAGGCCCATAAAAATGAATGCATGCTTCAACATGACACCTTACACCAACGCATTTTTTCTCACGTGTTCTCTGTGCTGACAGCCACTAGCCAACCCGTCTACCTGAAAGTAAACAGCCCACCTGTGGAAGTGGGCGCTTACGAAGGAGCTTCCTGGCTCTACGGTTGCCACATCCAGCGTCTTCAGAGGACTTATGATATGAATGTCGGAGCTGACGGCCCTGAAGCTGCTGAAGTCCTGAGTCCCAACCAGCAGCGCAGCAGCCTCACGCATGGCTCCCACATCCAGCTTCCTGAGGGAATATAGGAACAGATCACATTTTATTTAACAAATGAGCACAAAAAAGCAGTATTTTCTATGAGTGACCTCCATGAACCACAATGTCAAGGCTCTGAGATATGATGCACACATTGAGTGCAGGTGCAGCCACGATGCAATTTTTCATTTAACCGGTGTTCGTTCGTCAGTCTGAAAGTACACATTAGACACAATCATGTTCCTGCTCCCAAAATAGAATAAGAGCATGGAAATGAAGGAGTGTGCTCATCACTAATGAAAACGTTGAATGCACTGATTTTAAATCTTGAAAGGTGTGGTTTATCTCGTATAAGAGGTCTTTTCATAGACTATTAATATAGCATAACATTTTAATTGGAAGTTGATAAGTTGCATAAAGTTAAGAAAATGTAATACATGTCTCACTGAAACAATTAATATTTATTTTTCTTCATTTATTTTATAACCAAAAACCTATAAAACCTTTTGACATCATCATCAAGATGGTGAGGATGGTAAACACTGGTAAACCATCAGCATTTTTTAGCTATTACTATTGTGTCTACTTAATTTTATTAATTCATAAAATAATAAATATAATAAAATATTAAATTATTAAATAAATAATAAAAATACAGACGGAAAAAAACATTCCATTCCAATGAATTTTTGACTCATTTAAAAACACCCGCCGCAATATTATTGCTAACAATTATTGCTATAGTTCAGAGAGTGGGGGGGGGGATGACGGCGAGGGAGAGGCGAGGGAGAGGCCGATCAAAGAGAGAACGGAGAGAGGCTGCTGAGGCAGATAGCCTTTTCGGGGTGGGTAGATGAGATCCTGAAATTGAGAGGAGGAATAAAACCACAGACACCAGAGAGATAGAAAAAAGGGAAGAAAGGAGAAATGGAAAGAGGTGGGTAGATGAGATCCTGAAATTGAGAGGAGGAATAAAACCACAGACACCAGATAGATAGAAAAAAGGGAAGAAAGGAGAAATGAAAAGAGGTAGAAAAGTGTAGTGAAGAGGAGGAGAGGTGGCAGAAGGAAAGAGAGCTGAAAATACCCACAGCCAGGGTAATATGCGTGGGTTCTGCATGCATATAAGCCTGCAGCTTATCTTGGCCTACTTTCCTGCTAAAAAAAGGAGTGAATGAAGACCAGAAAAATGTTTGTACGTACACTCTCTGATTTGTGCTCCTTCAGTCTCGCTCCCAGCTAAAGAAAACATTGTCTAAGCCACTAAACACTCGCCATTTCATTGGTTTCTCTCTGCACTTTCTCTCTGTCCATCCTGATCCCCGTCTCCTTCATCTCCCTCCTTCTCCTTTATTTGTTTTTGGTCTGTCAGCTCAGATGAAACCCTTTGTTTGACCAGCCCAAATTTGCAATTCTGATATGGCACATGTGGATTATTCATGTGTTTAATGTGCCATTGTTTCTGCATCGCTTGACACAAGCGTATTGGGGGCGTGTCTGTGTGTGTGTGCATCTGCACCTACAAGTTAGATTGAGTCTGAGGTAGAAATGTATTTCTTATGGGAAATCATCAAACATATGGATACAGGACTAAACGACAGATGGATGAATGAAGGGAGGGGCGGCGTATAAAGTAGGATAACTCACTTGTCGCGGAGGTTCCAGCAGAGATCACTTTCGGTGAGGGGAAGCTTAGAGTTGTGTGAGATTCCCAAGGCTATTCGGTAGACGTAGGTCCGAGACTGGGCACGAAAACGAGCGTGAAAATCATCAGGCACGCGGTGGGCACGCGTGATCCTGGCAGAGGGACAAAAGAACAGTCTGAGTGAAAGATGACATTCAGGGCAGACAGGATGGCAATTTGAGCTCTACTGTATCTGACATTTTGAATATGCAGTTACTGCTTTTAAAATCATAGAACATCCGAGTGAACATTTGAATTCTGTTGGATCTTTAGGCAGTTATTTAAAAACCAGACATCCCATTTATCCTCCCTACTGTCATCTGACCCAGATGGAGTTTATACTCTCCTTTTGTATTGCCACAAAGAAAAACTGTGCACAAGTCAGTGTCCAAAATGCCAGAGTTGCAGATTTTTCTTTTTCAATGGTCCAAATTATAACTGAACAACATTACACAAAACCATTGTCTTTGACTGCCTATAAGCATCCTTCATATGTTCATTGCTGGTAAAGTAACACTCCACACTATCTCCTTTCAATGAGGCAGAGATGTTTGTTCAGTAATATTACAGTGACAAGTAGGGAATCTTATATCTGTAGACTAAAAGAACAAAGAACTGCAGCCAGCTGTTCCAGGGTGATTGCGACCACACTGTTACACGTGTATGCAATCATGCATGCACATGTGTGCTGGAGAAAGCAGGAGTTGACATGGGGTTGGTGTATTGTACATAATATAGACGTATGTGCCGTGGTGTCTGTTTTTAGTACACAGCAGAGCATGAACAGTCTATCAATGAGTGTGTGTGTGTGTGTCTTTTAGTGCACAGCCAGAAAACTAGGTTATGTTTGCAGGGGAAGATATTGGGCGCGACACGTGGCAGAGGAAACCCTTGCGTCTGCCATCAGAGCCTGCTCCGATGTGAAGTGACAGCCTGTTTGCCTGGCTCCCAAACCACACATGCATCAAATTTTCATAAGCAGTGTACAAAACATGGCCTTAAAACAATTGGGAACTAGTGCTTGTTTGGCACTGCCCCATTTCACTAATCAGCAGTTTCCTCTTTTGGGAAAATATAGCCGATCATTTAATTTAGGGCTAATTGAGGTTTTTCCACAAAGGGACAGCAGACAAGTGAACACCAGAGACGATGTGCTTTTAAGATGGACCCGGAATAACAAATTATTTACGATTTGAACACAGGGGAATGTGTATGAACATTAATGGTGGTTGAATATTTTGGCAATGTGTACATGATGTAGTTCAGAGGCGATCAATAATTCTGCTTATAATGACGTTACTGAGAACAAGATATGTGTTTATACTGTAGATCTCTCAGTAGGTTGCACATTCTAACCACGCTGTGGTTTACATTTAGCTAGATGAGACTATCATTGTGTGAGTGTGTGTTAGGGACCAAAAAGCAGTGCAGGGATAATCCTTTCTAACCTTCGCTCCGCAGGTTTAGGGATTAGCGGGATGCTGGAAGCTTTCCTTTCCTCTCCTCGGTCTCTCTCACAGATGGTCTATTCTGTTTCAAACTCACTGCTCCGTCTCAATGCCGTCTGTGTCAATATCTGTTTGGGGCTCTTACTTTGTCTCTGCGCAGGTCCCTTCATCCCAAATATCTGAATCTCTTTGTCTCTCTTTTACTTCTTTTACATTCTTCTCTTTCAGACAGGAAAGTAGTCTAAACCAAAATAGTCCTCAAAAAGTGGCTGCGTCCTTGAATAGTACAATGATGCACTGTGTACTAAATTGATTAAAGGGAAGAGGTGAAGAAAAAACACAGCGAAGAAAGAAGGGAGAAGACGGAACAAAACAAACCAGGATATGAAATACTCAATTCACAATTCATATTGCTCTCTCCCTCGAAGGCTCAACTTGTGGCATTTCATCAACGCTATATGCTAACTGCTAGTAGATAATATACTTGTATTATTGTTAGAATATGAGAAGAAATGTAAGTATGTTGTTGGCGATATAAGGTTTTAAAAACAATACCAGAGTACAATTATCTGAGGAATTTGTGTGAATTTGCCTATTTCGGCTGCTTGTAGAATTATTGGAATTGTGGATACGATAACCAATAACTTGTAGGTGTTCATTCACCAATGTCATATAGCATTGTATTTCAATGTAACTATCATACAGCAAGCAAGACACCTAACCCCTAATTGCCCCTAATTGCTCCCCGGGCAAAAATGTGAAAAAAGCCATGGGTTTAAAGTGTAATGTAAGTCGCTTTGGATAAAAGCGTCTGCTAAATGACCTGTAATGTAATGTAATACAATATTTATGGCCCATTTGTTTCATACCTTTACTTCAATAAGAAGTTATTGAGATCAATCAGAAAACGTCACACCTAAACTACAGACTTTCAGGTTACTGTGGCTGGGGCACCAAGAAATATATCCAAATATTCAACTTGCATGACCTTGTGTTACATTGAAACCCTATGAGACCCACCTGATCTGCTCAGCCCCGAGATTGAAATTGAGAGCTTCAACAAGAATCTCTGCAGTAAATGGCGGCTTGTCCTTCCTGCGTTGGAGGTCGAAATGGGCGGAGTTAGAGAGAGCGTTGACACCCGTGTCTGTCCTGCTGGAGACTGACAGAGACACTGTGTTGAGCGGCTTCAGCTTTCCTATCGCATCCTGACCACAGATAGAGAGAACATTGAAGAGATGAATTAGCTGTGGGCCCTTGTCTAAAAAAAAACACTTTTGAATGAGTAGCTCTTGAACATTTATTTAGGCATGCGACAGGAGTCACTAACATGCAGACTTATGAATAATCAGCTGTATGAAACATCTACCATGTAAAATACATTTAGCTTAGTCCGTGTTTTAAGAAGACGGGCTGAAAAACATCTGAGGGACTTAAAACGTCTTCATCGGGGTATATCAGGACGATATTATCAGGGTTAAGTCAAAACATGTTGTACATCCATAATGTAAGAAGCGTTTCACAATCAGAGTGCCTCCGATGTTTTTCAGACTGCCAACGAATACCAAAGACTTCCTTCAAACGTAGGTGGACAGTAAATTATTCTGTATTAGTACATGAGCGCTTACCCTATCCATGAAGAGAACTAGATTGATTTTGTATTTCAACATTACCAACATTGGGTTCCTTAACCCAGAACAGCAGTCTTTTACTCTGAAACAGTTTAAACACAAACTAAATACTAAAACCTTCATGACGGAAGGACTTATTGTGGCTATTGTGTTATGCATTAGTTGGCGAAAACTCAAATCATTTCTACACTGATTAATATGATAGCCAGCTTAATAGACTAGCCTGCCTACAGTATATGTTGTGTTTTAAACAAAAGGCTGCAGGTAATTTCACCACAAAACCATATGGTAGCCTCTCAATAGCTTGTTTTCTGGTTTGCAGGATTAGAACTGAAGTTGGGATGAAGAAAAGAAAGATGAACATGTATTTGAGGACACAACATGTCATACGTACCTCCAAGTGGTCCTGGACCCCCTTCCAACCCAGCTGATTGGAAGGCGCTTTCACAGCACCCCTGTAGAAATAATCATAATCAAATAGATAAATATAGAGTAATAATAAAACACAAATAATGTGTAACCAGTTTCTCTTCGGTATAACCGTACCTGTATTTTTTTCCAATGTATTGAAAAAATATGAGATAACGAGCCCCGTTGTGCATGGTCTGTCCAGATGTTTCACACGGGGGGAAATCCCCTTCACGCACTTACAACCTATCACCGCGTCTATATTGTTGCTGACAGGGACTGTGAAGGACGACGTTTGCAAAAGCCTGTGAAGGACAGTGTTTTAGGAGAGACGAAAGACCACAGACTGGGGGAGAGGAAACACAGCGGGCGGAACTTCCACACGAGCCGCATTTCCAATTTGTAGTCCGGAAGAACCGTAAAAAACAGCTTCTCAGCTGCGATAGGGTCGGTTCAGTGTATCAATTTAGCATTTATTTTCTTAACTTTACACAACAACCAGCATTGTGTCGATGAGACGACAACATGTGTATCCAACACTTCCTGTGATGACGCGCTGCCTGTACATACACGTGTATGTGTGCACATGTGCACTTCAGTGACAACTACGGTCCCTGCATGTCTAAATTCAATTAATCGGACATATAGACATGAATGTAAAGTTTAACCTTTCATTTTGATCATATGAGCAACGACTCTGCCGTCTGACTTTGCCCTTATCTGTCGCTTTTTGATTGCGTCATAATCGACCGAGGCGGCGCGTGTCGGCTCTGACCAGCTGCTTAAACCATCTGCCTTGAACATCATTGAGGTCAGAGACGGTGGAGATGTGTCAGCTGCGAGAGTGATGAAAAGAGTCAGATAGAACCACCATCCACAGAAGACTTCATGTCGGTTTATGATGAAAGTAATAGTCGAGTCAAAAGAGTCAACACGAGCTGACCAGCAGCCTATACGATTGGAGGGCCACTATGATATAATAATTAAATCAGACTTGTTATTTATGTATTCCATTGGAAAACAATCTCAGCTTGCAGTCGATCGCTCTTTCGACTTATTCATTGCGCAATTTGCTGCCAGAAATCTGAGATGAAAGTGTCTTTTCCCGATTAAAGTAAGAGATTCAGGTATTCGTCTTTAAAATCAATATTGTTTTACAAAAAGCTCTCCAGGCCTATGCCATGTGAGGTAGCCTACAGTTTGAGGTGGCAGCATAAGATTTTTAGCAGAATATTAGGGTCATACTCCCTCTTTTCTAGATGTTATACGATGGACCCTAACCCTAACCCATAAACATCACAATTGTTCGAAGGATCGATGATGAGAGTCTACATAATATATTTCAAGTAATTGTGCGAGTTACACCGATGGAGAATGTACCTGGGGAAATACATGTATTCCTGCCTTTAGCCAGAGTTGTTACGCTGGATGGTAACTAGACGGCGCTCTCCTCTCCCCTTTTCCGTGTCCACGGTACAGAAACACTGGCAGCAGCGTAGTAGTAATCTGTCTGCCGCGCACCGAGCTCGCATTTTGTGTCACGGTGCCACCGGGAGAGGGGCGACAGACTGCTGCGCGTCAGGGGACACCGGTGACCATCCGCACGGTTCAAGCGACATCCCGCCGCGGGCAATGACATTCGCTGATTGAAGTGGGAATACACAAGGAAACGCAAAAATGACGGTGGACTTTGAAGAATGCATAAAAGATTCACCCCGATTTAGGTAAGTCGGCTGCTCTTAGACACATCATCGGTGCGCAAAAACGGCACACCTTCTTTTACGCATCTTTTTTTTTAAATGGGGACCGAACGTCTTCCGCTCATTCAGCATTTGTGTTCCCATCAAACGTGAAACCAGATGATTCAGGCATGTGTTCGATAGCACGGCGTGTTTCTTTGATATATATTTTATTGCATTTGATCAAAATCAGGATTTATTTTATTGACACATGCTCTTGGTTGTTCAATCATTCATTTGATATATTTCTGGACACGCGTGTCATTGGTTCCAATGTGATTTTTTAAATGTGGCTCGTAACGCTAGCTCAGTACATATGCGAGGAGGGACACTCATTTCCATGCACAGCGAGGATCCATTTTGCGTGAGTGTAAAAATGATAAGTGATTTCCAGCATGCTTTAATCAACCACCTGATATGTCCTGAATAAGAAAGGGGCACTCCTTTATTGTAGCCCAGTGAGAGTGTATGATGGGAGGCACCTGTGTGTGAATGTTGTGCAGCATGGCATTCGGGTTAAGTGCAGTCTTTTCATCTGCTCATAGACAAGGCCCTCTCCTTCAGTGCTGGTAGGAGAGAATGTACCCTTGCAGCAGCAGTCTTGGCCTGGCTGGTAAAGAGGCAACAGGGAGAGAAGTTCCTCTCTGCAGGAGACAGAGTTTGTATGGGCACAGATCCAGCAGTCCGGCTCCCTGCGTGCCGGCAGGAGTGTTCTAGCCACACTCGGTCCACGTGCCAGTCTGGCACTCTGATAAGAAACTATAGGAGATTGAACAGCATGCAAGCCCGGGATCTCATGTGAATTATGAAATTGGCTGGTATTATCATTTATTCAGAGTTTCACTAAGAAAAAGCAGGGTGTGGAAAAATAGTCTGTTGTCTCTGTCTTCTGCTCTGATTCTTCTAAGCGTATTTTCCGTGTTTGCTCTCTGTTCTCTTTGTTTGTCGATTTGTTGCTTCCCTCATCTTCTCTCTCAGACACAACTCATCCAGCTTGTTGCACGACTTACAGATAGTCTGTGATTGGAGTGATAAAGCAGACAGTGGAATGAAAGAGTAAGAGCTGATACAGATAGGCATTGGCATTTTCTGCTTAGATCCCACCTCAGTGATGGATGGTTGAGACGGAGGGTCACAGGAAGAGACATTTTCTGCCTGGTTCACTTTCCCATGGTCTAATGCAGACTGCTATTTGGGAAATTCTAATACCGACAAAGGAAACTGATGTTTCCTTGGAATAGGGAATTTGTAATGTTGTGTAATACTGCAAACATGATGGTATGATAATCTTTTTGCTGGTTTGGATTACATTTGGATCATAATATATTAAAAAGCAATCAATGTTTTTATTCCTCTGTATACGTGATATTGTCCAGATTTTTCTGATCAGAGGTGCCGGTTTGTCCGGAGTTTGGTTTCTGGTTGTCTTGACAGTCTGCTGGACAACACTCAGAATACTTGTGTTCATGCACAAACACACATGGTTTCCTGCTAAAAAAATAAAAGTGTTGGAACCATCGCATTGTTAATTTTATCTCATTTCAATTTAATTCATTTTATTTTGTATAGCCCAAAATCGCAAATTACAAATTTGCCTCGGAGGACTTTACTGTCTGTACACATGCGACATCCTCTGTCCCAAAATCCTCACATCGGCACAGGAAAAAAACTCTGATAAACCCTTCCATTGGGAAAAAGGGAAGAAACCTGTAGGTCCAGCATGATAAGAAAAGAGATGAGTCCTTGGTCCGATGTAAGTAGAAGATCATTCGTAATTTTCACCAGTGCTGTTTCTGTGCTATGTTGCACTCAAAATGCTGACTGGGAATCCTCAAACAAAGCATTGTTTTGTAGAAAGTCACATAATTGATTTGCAACGGTTTCTTAAGAAGAGGTTTAATTACAGCTACCTTGAAGGACTGTGGAACATGTCCTGTCAAAAAAGAAAGATTCATAATATCCAGTAAAGACGTGCTAACTAAAGGAAAAACTTCCCTAAGCAGCTTAGTCGGAATCAGATCCAAAAGACGTAGTAGAAGATTTAGACTTCGAAATTATAGAAGTCAGTTGATCAAGGTTGATGGAAGAGCAGCCATCCAAGTAGGGATCACAGCCAACTGCTGCACCCAAAGTTCCTACATCCAAGGCAGGAGACGAGGAATTTTCTCTGATAGTCAGAATTTTATCATTCAATCAGTTCATGAAGTCGTTACTAGTGAGGTCCAAAGGAATCCACGGCTTGACAGAGCAGTGACTCTCTGTCAGTCTGGCTACAGTGCTGAAGAGAAACCTGGAGTTGTTTTTATTTTTCTCTATTAATGATGAGTAATAAGATGCTCTTGCGTTACGGAGAGCCTTCTTATATGTTTTATGGCTGTCTTGCCAAACTAGCCATAACCGTTCAAGTTTCCGCACAGTTTGCTTTGAGTTCTGTGTTTGAGGGTTATACCAAGGAGAAAACTTTCTTCTTGTTGCCATTATTCTTTCCAGAGGAGCAATAGTGTCCAGCGCCATTCTCAAAGAGCCTGTAGCAGCATCAACAAGATGATCGATCTGGGACGGACTGAAGTTACGTAACAAAACAAAAATTGAGGAACTGATGGCGCAATAAATAGTGATAAATAATGAAGGCAGAGCAAACACAACCATTGCTGTAAACTTCCAGGTAATTAAAGAAAAACAAGGCAGAATTTTCCATTGCGCTTAAGTAATTGGTGTCCCAGGTTGTTTTCTGCTCTTTGTTATGTATGCCCGAAGAAAAAAAAAAAGCAGGAAGAGTAGCGAGCTGGTCCTGTCTGTCCTCTCAATGCTTGCACACACCCTTTGACTGCAGGTCTAAACTTGTACCAGTCCTGTATGTGCATATGCTTGACTAGGTGAGTGTAAAATAATTTTAAAGCAGTCAAGTTTTGCTAAAACTCTTTTTTACATTGTCCCTTTCCCTAAACTTATTTTTTTTCTTTTCTGCCCTGACTTATTCAGCTGTCACCTGCAACATTCATTAATTCTGGAACAAAACCTGAGAGGAAGCCCTCTGCACTGGCCTGTAGTTTTTAGATTGTCGTAATCTCTGTAGGCCGTTTGGTTCGGTTTTTGGCTCGGCTACACTGAGAGTTAATATAAATTACTATACTTTAGGTTTTCTTGCGATACAAGAAGAGAACTCTGGCCGAGTAATTTTTCAACAAACGAATGAAGAAAACAATTAACTTTTAACATGATATTTTGATAAGCAGTGCTGCGTATTTAGCGTTTAACTGTTAATTCTAACCATCCGCTAAGAAACAAGTCAAACAGGTCCTACCAAAACTTAAGAAAGGCAAGTGTTACAAGAGCCTTTTTAAACTTATGTTTAGTTCTTTTGTGGACGCCAATGTTATGATATAAGTTTTAATATATATGTGGGTGTGACCTGTTGCCTAGCAACAGGTGCTGTAAGTGAGGCAAATGGGAGCGTGGAGAAAAGAGAAATTTAAGAATGGGAGAGGAGAGAGGGTGCTTTGAAACGAGAACGCTACTTTTGCGCTACATTACTTCTAATATCCCATCCTGAGTTTCATTGCAGCAAGTACATTCAACTACCTTCTATTTTGATACATTTCAGGTTGTAGTCAAGTCATCAGTAGTTAGATCAGAGTGTAATCTTGGTTCTGAGAATTTACACATCCTGAGAACTGGCTGCACCTGTCGGCCTGGCCTCTTTCTGCCTTCTTTTCTCTGTCTTTTAATCCCACCCACACAGAGTACCCTGCACCAGGATGTACACACTGGTTGAGTGCATCAACCAAATTTCAGAAAGAGACAGGTGGAGACAATTAACTTGACACATTGGGTTGTCCTTCAATCATGAGATGGCTTCACTATTCCGTGTCGAAATGTACTTGGTGAAGACACACCCGACATTGGTAAATGAATGGATGTAAATGGTTTGTTAGTGCTGATGGCAGGTGACACCTTGTATGGTATCCCTCCCTTAATGGGGAAATAAGATGTCGTGTAAAAACGCATTTAGTTGTCATAGAACTAGCACTCTGAAGGTACATGCTTGTTTACCGTCTCATATTTGGCGTTTTATACAAACCAAGATTTAACAGGTTTTTGTTTTCCAGTCATTAAGAAACCGAATAATTGATAACAATTTCCATGTCTATAATTAGCATATAATATGATACAACTAAGAATATTTGTAACATAATATTTGCAATAAGTCTGTGATTGATAAGCAATTATGATATACCCTGATACTTATGACCTAATAGGTTGTCATAAAGCAATGTAGACATATTTAGATATACACATTCCCATGTGTAGTCATAGTAAGTATTCCCATTGAATCTTGTTGAAGCTGAGTTGCAGTAGTCTAATGTGAAATCACACATCATTTGCAAGGAATTACATACTGAAAGAAAACCAGTGGGTGTGTAGACTGTCAAGCATAATAAATGATCAATGGGGAATCATTTCCCATTCAGGACTGGATGGAGTTGTGTTACACTCACATCACCTTCATATCACATGAAAGTTGCGAAAACTGCATGCTAGTTGACCTCATGTTGAGATAATCTCTTCAAGTTGCTGCTTATCTGAGCATGCTGCCAGGAAGAATTCACAATCCATAAATACATTTGAAAAACCACCCGTACAGACAAGCACCATTACTGGCGGAAAAGTTCTGTCCGATATCTGCAGTTCTTTTTAAACACCTGCCTTTACGAATCAAAAATACACGATTACAACCCGTCTATGTGTTTTTGATAGAGGAAGGTCTTATACCTTGTGAAAAGGTTAACAAACTAGGTAGGTTTTAATGATCCAAAGTGATTAGTTTTTTAATCCTTTCCCTGGCACCTTCTCTTACGAATATATAAAAGATCATGCTGCTTATGTTTTTCTTCTAGACCCATTTGGTAAAGTTCCACAAACAGAAGGTTTGTAGCCTTAAAAAATCCTCAATAATTTCTGTTGAATCAAGCGAGAGATGTGGTGGAACAAGAGACATAGGCCTACATAATGATACATCCTTAGAGAAAAGAAGTTGGACAACATTTCCATTGAACTCCTTAGTGATCTGGATTTATATAGAATAGATTTGACGGCTCAATGTATAAAGGGGCTTTTGTCCTGTTTTTATGTGTGATTTCCTACATTATCTTAAAAGCATGTCTCCATTTATTGGCAGATTAAAGTGCTCTTTAATGCTTTAGATATTTGTCTGCCGCCCTGGTTTCTCTTAACTGGCTGTAGTTTTATTCCCACGTTGTGTCACCCTCACCCATAATCCTCCTTTTATACACATCATCATTCTGCTCATCTGAGATGATAAAGTACTATTTACCAGCAGCCTATGAAATATAGGAATATGCAACAAGCTGCCTTCTCTTGTTGGATTAGGAAAAGCAAGGCTGTCATTGCCCAAAAGGTGACCCGCCGCTTAGGAGGACATGGCAACTACCTCTCTCTGCCTCGGTCAACAATGTAGAGGGAGAAGCTCATGTCTGGCCAACGGAAAGACCAGTTTTGTTATTTGCGGAGTAATATGGTGACCTTGGAACGGTGCAGAGGATTTTATAGCACAAAAGCCAATGCATTAAATTGCGGAATAAGATTACCTGTTGCCAAAGCAGGCTGACCTTAATGAACTTCATGTTTGATAATAGAATCATGCCTGGAAAGTGTATGGGACTAAAGCCGAAGAAGCATGCAATGCATCATTTTTCCCAATGTCCTTGTCAGGTTGTCCTTAACTTATTTTTAAGAAAACCTCTATGAGAGCCACCTCGACCCTCTAACTTCACCAGAAATAGATTTCTGCAACATCAAGTCCTTGGTGTAACAGTTTAGAGAGATCCCACACCACTCGCATTAAGTTGCTAACCAACTCTCTCTAATGCGTCCACGTACGCAGGAGACGTGTGCTGACACAAAACAACCAAGCAGGGAGAGATATTACCCTCACCCTCCATATATTGAACTTGAACTTCTCCATCCATGACAGGGCCAATATCATTCCTGTTATCTGATATTTGATAAAAGAACTGTTCTGCTTGAGAATCTGGTCTCTTGCAGTTATCAGAATAGTGTTTACTGGCAATCGCCAGAAAACTCCAAGCCAATCTCTTGCATTTGACACGTATTTTAAGGGATTTGGCCAACCATTAATAGGCTTTCCTTTGAAGGAATAGGAAGGTCAGACAATTTATTTATTCCCAGCTCATCTTACATGTGAAGGATGAATACACGTGGGCTTGTTACCAATATGGTGGGTCTTATGCAACAGCAGACGTTTATGATTAAAGTCTTTTTTTTTAATCTGCACAATGCGGCCAACCACGTATAATGTTAAGATCTAAATTCCCTTCCAGTTCTGTTATTGAGATTGAGTGAGATGCATATACTTTCTTAGTGTAATTGCATACAGTGTTTAAGAGTCTGATCTCGACTGTTAAATCTGAGCAATTTTAATTAATTTTGAATACTGCATGTCTACTTTTCTAAATGTGATCGGAGATATAAATGTATATTTATCGATGTTTATATTTTCTGCTTTTCAAATAGGGAAATCCATACTGCATAAATTCAGGCTGCTGGTTTTTAAAGTAAAGTGTTTTGTAATAAGTCAGTATTTGACCCAGCAACACTGCCTTAATGATAAAGCCTAGCTTATGATGCGTTTTCAGAGAGACGCAAGGACAAGCCTTTGCGTGCCCCTTTCATGCTTTTTTACCCCTTCTTACGTGCGTCGACCCATTTTTCTAGACTAATGTCAAAAGCTACACAAGCCTCACGCAGCCCGCAAGGCTGTGATTGGTCTTCTACATCCTTTCCGGAGTCTCATATTTCCGGTTTCATAGCATAATACCGCTATTTTTAAAAGGAAGATTTTTGAAGAGAGAATAAATCAGATTGAAGAGCTTTTTGGAAGAAATACAGAAATATGACCACTTATACAACCCGTCATTGGCGGACTATACGGACGCGCAAATGGCCTCCAATTCATGAAGGAGATCTCCGCAAACGTCGGAGTAAATAAACAAACCAACAACTTCCACACACAAAGACAGCATTCTCTAGGTCGTCTTTGACAAAAAACGTTACTCCACCTAGTGTTCTGGCGGTGAATTGCTTTGCAACACGTGCAAGCCTTTTAGAACCATGAATTGAAATGAGTCCATCGACACGACTGCGCGAAAAGCCGCAGATGCAGTTCCAGAAGCATGCCAGCGCCTTAAAACGGGAAAAATGAATATGCTCAAAATGGCGAATTTCTAAACTACGTCAAAACTTGCTGCTAACACATTATTTTACTGTGGGGTAAAAGCTCTTACATGCGGGACGGTAGTAGATAAAGGATCTGGAAGTCAGTGATGAGAACCGGCTGCACCTGTCGGCCCAGCCTCTTTCTGCTCTCTTTTCTCTGTCTTGTAATCCCATCCACATAGAGTACACTGCACCGGGATGCCCACACTGGTTGAGTGCGTCAACAAGATTTCAGAAGGAAAAGGTGGAGACAGAAAGGTGAATTTGACACATAGGGTTGTCCTTCAATCAGCGGATCGGTGGTTCGATCCCCAGCTTCACTATTTCGATATGCACTTGGTGAAGACACACCCGACATTGGTAAATTAATGGATGTAAATGGTAAGATAAAGGATCTGGAAGTTAGTAACCAACAATTGACCTTTTAAACTCTAGTTACCAGTGTCACAAAAACACAATGCTGAGCATCAGGGCCGTAAAAACATCGGACATCCTCCATCACTTAAATATTTGGTTTCCCAGTCTGTGTGTGTAGAGGTAAAGGCCTTTATCTTTGTCTTTTATGTCAGAAGCATGAACAATTGTGGTTACTTCAAAGAGGCACCCGTGTTGGTCTGATATCATAAGCAATGAATTTGAGTCATGTGGCATCTTGGGTGACCTCAAAAGGTTCAGGTAGGAAAAGGCAGGACACAGTAGCTGTCTGCAGGTGTCAAATCCAAAAATCTATCATTGAGTTTTTAGCAGCCCCACAGCTTGCAACTTGCACATTTGCTCTCACAGCATGTCTGTTGAGATGGTTTGTTTAAAACTATGACGTGCAATGCATGGATTGTGGCTGCTTTTGTGCTCACAAATCTGGAATTCCCCTCACATAAGATCAAATATTTACCAATAAACGGGGTCTGATGGCTTAATCCACCATGGTCAGTCATTCAGAAGCCCAGTTCAGATGTCAAAAGAAGAATAACCTACATGCAGATTTCAAAGGAAATATTGAGATTATAGAGACATGAAATTATATTCCTGTCACGCCTGCATGTCAGACAAACATGACGTGTTCATCAGTTCGGCACGTGAAAACTCAACTGCAGATTTTCTGACGCTGTGTTGCTGACGGATTTAGTGCGGGATCCATAAATGAAATAGGATTATCAGTAACCACGGTATCTGATTAAATCAACAGGATAGCCTCCCCCCCCCTATAAAGCTGTTACACCATCAGCCTCTTACCCTGAAAACCTTGAAACAATTTGCCTTCCCATTCAGAAGCAGTTTGCAGGATCATTTAGTCGCATGAATTGGTTTGACACAGTTTCTCTCGGATTTTTCCTACTGGTTGATATTCATATTTTTCTAGTTCAGATACCATTGACCATAGCTCTATGGGTTTATCCAGCATATCAATGTGACAATTAACCTAAGTGAGCCAGGGTTATATTAATACCTGTCACCAAGGTACACGTCAGGCTTCACACGGGAGAATACTTGAACCGCAATGCGGCACAATGCATTGGCTTGTGTGGAGTTCTGAACTGACGAGAAGTCATAAAAAGTAAACTGGCTTGAGTTTAAAAATGCTAAAGAATTTA
This sequence comes from Gasterosteus aculeatus, assembly GCF_964276395.1. Classification (NCBI taxonomy): domain Eukaryota; kingdom Metazoa; phylum Chordata; class Actinopteri; order Perciformes; family Gasterosteidae; genus Gasterosteus; species Gasterosteus aculeatus. The sequence goes on from NC_135705.1 coordinate 13,655,368, forward strand.
ATAACTAACAGAAGTAATAAGCAATACAGTTACAAAGTGAAAATATTATTTCGCGAAATAGAATAGAGAATAAGTTCCCTAGTACAAGTCTCATATGACCATCGATATTGGTTCTCAAGAGGCTTCCGCCTGCTCCTTCTCCAGCTCAGCTCTTTCTATCTCCCGGGCCGTGTCCCTTGTGCTGTTGTCGTATCATGATTGGCTGCACATTCAAGCCCAGCTCCTCCCTCGTGAATTCCTTTCCGCTCCAAGGCATCACATGACTCCCTCCTGGCTCCATCTGATGGGCGAATCTGAAATCCCTCACTGACCTGACCAATCCCTATTCACTTAATACTATAGTACATTCAATGACCACACATTTGGCTTGAAGCTTCTTGATGCAAACATAACATAGCATGCATAATAACATCACATTTCATCACATCATAACCATTATGTTTAAATCAGTTCTATATGTTCCAAAATCAGAATGTTTGCCTCGCAGGGCTGTCGTCATTCACTACCTGGCAGGAGAAAAAACTCCCCCACAATGTTGCAATGTTACATTGTGCAGTATGTTAATGTTTACAGTAATTATATGACTTAAATGACTATAAATTGTGTTAGATTCATATTGCAATTATTTTATCTAACATGCTAATGTAATAACTAATATCTAATGACACACAAAGTAAAATTCGAACACTAAACATTACTACATGTTCCCCTGCGAACTAAAGACGCACCTCTTCAGACTCTATCTTGACTAGAAGACTAACAAATTGTAGCACTTATATTGTACTTTTAATGGAATTTATCTATAGCAAATTGTAACTTCGCTTATTTAATGAAATCGCACTTTCTTGTTTCTTGCTCTTCTGAGTTTGTATTCCAATGGTTGAATGCCCTTATTACTGACGCTTTTGGATAAAAGCGTCAGCTAAATGACATGTAATGTTTATCATTTCTACTACTAGGTGTGCTCTACTGCTTAAATCCCTCACATTTGAAGTGTACTGTGTGTACTGTATGCACTGGCAAATTAATGCAGATAACTGACCCTTTGCTAAGTTGCTATGCACGTACCCCGTTAGTTTATTCTTTTTGCTACACCTGTTGATTGGTAAATCTGCCTCTACTATTATTGTAAACACAATAAAATCTGTCTTGAATTTCTCCAATTTTACACAGGAGTAAATAGGTTTCAGGTTTCTCATTCTGAGCTCTAGGTTTGTGGCAGATGTAGAGGTTCTATCCCAGAACAAATCTGAAACAAGAGAGAAAGATGTGGCACAAATGTAAACTTCTCACAGATCTCACTGCAAACATTCACCCGTCTCAAAACTCTATTTGCTGGTTTGGGACGTTTTGTCAATTACATCTTAATACATCTTTCGTCATATCAACTGACTGACGGACATACGGAATGACTTTTTAACTGATGCTCCCCTGGAAGTCACATTCGAGGATACAAGCACGACCAGCCGACGTGTAATATGTGAATATGTATGTTTGGCAAGCCAGACCTCTGTGGTGACATGCATGCATGTACCACACATTTAAGCATGCATGCATCCCCTCAACACATTAGCCCATGTATGAACACATTCATGTCGTTGTTAACATTTACAGCAGCAGCATGCATGCTTGCACATCAAAGACTGTTGGTATATGCGCCATGTGTCACAATACAGTATGTATGTATTTATATGCTTCTAATCTATAGGAGGATAGATTCAATCAGCCAATGGGTTCTTAAACTGCAGAATTAAAAGTTCCTTGATTCAATTCATTTTATTTTGTATAGCCCATAATCGCAAATTACAAATTTGCCTCAGAGGGCTTTACAGTCTGTACACATACAACAACCTCTGTCCCGAAACCCACCATCAGCACAGGAAAAACTCCCCCAAAAAATGAAAAAACCCTTCTAAGAGGGAAAAAAGGGAAGAAACCTTAGGGATAACGTCAGAGGAGGGATCCCACTCCCGGAATGGACAGACTACAATGGATGCCATGTGTACAGAATGAACAATATATGATACATGCAATTCCTATGACAGAAATGATTCCTATGACAGAAATGATTCAAGTAACTGTGAGTAATAAGCCAGGCGCACAGCAGGACCACTGCAGGGGCAACCACCATCAGATAGAACCACCATCCACAGAAGCCTGTGGGGAGGGAGAGCACAGAGACTTAAGGAGAGTGTAATGTTGGTTTAAGAGTACAGTAATATGATTAATATCTAAAATAATAATGATGATGATGATGGCCGCAGCAGGCGTCAGCAGGGCCACGGTAGGTGTCAGGACCAGGGTCCCGAAGGAACCACGATCTACGGAGACCTGCTAGGGGAGAAAGCACAAAAAAAACTCCCGGAAAGAAGCTGAATTAGTCATGTGCATTAATAAAACGTGAATTATGGTAGAACGAGAGCGTGAGAGAGGAGCTTGGTGTGTCCTAAGATGTCCCCCGGCATTCTAAGCCTATAGCAGCTTAACTAAGGGCTGGTCCGGGCTAACCTGAGCCAGCCTTAACTATAGGCAGAATCAAAGAGGAAAGTTTTAAGTTTTACTTTAAAAGAGCTGACCGAATCTGCCTCCCGGACTGAAAGTGGAACCTGGTTCCACAAAAGAGGAGCTTGATAACTCAAGGCTCTGGACCCCAGCCTACTTTTTAAAACCATAGGAACAACAAGTAACCCAGCATCTCTGGAGCGCAGCTGCCTTGTAGGGCAATAAGGTGTTACAAGCTCTTTAAGATACAACGGTGCCTCACCAGCAAGTGCCTTGTAGGTGAGGAGAAGTACCTTAAAATCTATTCTTGATTTAACCGAGCACTGTGCCAGTGCAGAGAAGTTAATACAGGAGTGATATGATCCCTTTTCTTAGTTCTTGTTAATACACGTGCTGCAGCATTGTGAATCAACTGGAGAGGCTTAAGAGATTTACAAGAGCAGCCTGATAACAAAGAATTACAGTAGTCCAGTCTGGAACTGACAAACGCATGAACAAATTTTTCTGCATCACTTTGAGACAGGAAGTTCCTGATTTTTGATATGTTACGTAGATGAAAATAGGCAGTCCTTGAAGTCTTCTTTATATGCGAGTTGAAGGTCATATTCTGGTCGAAGAGAACTCCCAGATTCCTGACGGTGCTGTGGGTACCAGAGCAATTCCATCTATAAAAACTGTATCACGTGACAGCTGGCTTCGAAGGCGCTCTGGGCCTATCAGGATAACTTCCATTTTTTCTGAGTTTAGCATCAGGAAGTTGCCGGTCATCCAAGTTTTGATGTCTCCAAGACGTTCTTGAAGTCTAACTAGCTGGTCCGTCTCTTCTGGCTTGATCGACAGATACAGTTGAATATCGTCTGCATAACAATGGAAGTTTATGTGGTGTTTCCTGATAAGATCGCCCAAAGGAAGCATATAGAGGGTAAATAAAATCGGTCCAAGTGCAGAACCTTGTGGGACTCCGTGGCCAACATTGTTGGTCTTTGAGGATTCATCGTTTACAAGCACAAACTGGGATCGATCCGATAAGTAGGATTTAAACCAGCTGAGTGCAGTTCCTTTGATACCAATTAAATGTTCTAGTCTCTGCAACAGGATACAATGGTCTATGGTATCAAATGCGGCACTGAGGTCCAGCAAGACAAGAAAAGAGATGAGTCCTTGGTCCAATGCAAGTAGAAGATCATTCGTAATTTTCACCAGTGCTGTTTCTGTACTGTGATGCGCTCGAAATCCGGACTGGAAATCCTCGAACAAAGCATTGTTTTGTAGAAAGTCACATAATTGATTTGCGACGGATTCCTCAAGGATCTTAGAGAGGAAGGGAAGATTAGAGATAGGTCTGTAGTTAGCCAACACCTCCGGAGCAAGAGTAGGTTTCTTAAGAAGAGGTTTAATTACAGCTACCTTGAAGGACTGTGGTACATGTCCTGTCAACAAAGACAGATTCATAATATCTAATAAGGATGTGCTAACTAAAGGAAAAACTTCCTTAAGCAGCTTGGTCGGAATCGGATCCAAGAGACAAGTAGAAGATTTAGACTTTGAAAATAAAGAAGTCAGTTGATCAAGGTTGATGGAAGAGAAGGCATCCAAACAGGCATCAGGGCCCACTGCTGCATCCAAGGTTCCCACATTAGAGGACAGGTCGGCACTGGTTGAAGGCAGGAGACCATCAATTTTCTCAGAATCTCAGAATCTTATCATTGAAGAAGTTTATGAAGTCGTTACTAGTGAGGTCCAAAGGAATACACGGCTCAACAGAGCTGTGACTCTCTGTCAGTCTGGCTACAGTGCTGAAGAGAAACCTGGAGTTGTTTTTATTTTTCTCTATTAATGATGAGTAATAAGATGCTCTTGCGTTACGGAGAGCCTTCTTATATGTTTTAAGGCTGTCTTGGCAAACTAGCCTAGATCCTTCTGATTTGGTGGAACGCCATAATCGTTCAAGTTTCCGCACAGTTTGCTTTAGGTTCCATGTTTGAGGGTTATACCACGGAGCAGACTTCCTTCTTGTTGCTATTCTTCTTTCCAGAGGAGCAATAGCGTCCAGCGCCACTCTCAAAGAGCCTGTAGCAGTATCGACAAAATTATCGATCTGGGACGGACTGAGGTTCTCACAGGAGTCTTCTTGTATCTTGAGGCAGGGCACTGAAGTTAGAGCAGAAGGAATGGCTTCTTTAAATGAGCCTACAGCGGTATCCGATAAGCGTCGACTGTAGAAACCCTTGGCAGGAGGAGGTGGTTCTGATAGTAGAAATTCAAAGGTTATCAGACAATGGTCCGACAGGAGAGGGTTCTGTGGAAAAATTATTAAATGTTCAATCCCAGTCCCATACACAAGAACCAAGTCGAGAGTGTGGTTAAAACAGTGAGTTGGTTTATTTACACACTGACAGAAACCAATTGAATCTAACAATGAAAGGAATGCAGTACTAAGGCTGTCGTTGTCGACATCCACATGAATGTTAAAGTCACCCACAATAATTGATTGTGGGTGACAAGTGTTCTTGATGAGGACATGGTGTTCTTGATGAGGACATGGTGTCCTCATCAAGGAACGCATCATACATAAAAAAGGTATCAAAACGGGAAGGCTTTTGTCTGCACAAACAGAACCTTTAACTTCATGGGGGCTTACTTTTTGCTTGGGATTTTTAAAAGCAGTTAAATGATCAGTAAATCAGTCAATTATTTTTCATTCTGAAGCATTTCTTGGTCAGGGAAAAAACTAAACTCTACCATGAAACAGCAGTGCTTGTTGACATCCTGTTCAAATGGCTCACAACAAAGCTTTGAACTATACCAGGACAAGCCTGTCTCACAAGATTGCCTATCCATCAGACACACACACACACACGCACATATTCTTCATTTATCATTCAAGATCCTCATTGTCTTAGAAGTTCTTACCAACGACAATGTCATGACTCATTTTATAATGTTTTTGTAAAAAGAAATGTTTAGCCACTTATTTGTCCTCCACACACAATATGGGTTTTAATTTGTGTAGGCGAGCATTCCCCGCCTTAAAAAAACAACCTAACTGGTGGTAACCAACTGGCAGATAAAAGGCTCTATTGTCAATGCCTGTCATCCCTCTTCCTCCTACCCTCAGTAAATCCTTCTTTCACTGCTGAAGTTACACGCGTTTGTCTTCCTTTTGACATCTATCCTACAGGTTATGTCCATGGTTTTGAATCATGTCAGGGCTGTAACAGCAAGGCCGGTTAGATTACCAGAGTCTGTCTTCTATTTGCATGCAACTGGAAGTATGATATATGGCTGACAGGATAAGGGAGATAATTGATGGAGAAGAGGTGTATTGATAGAAGGATGGATTGAATGGGTGGATGTACTCTGAGGGGGTGTAGATTAAGGAATGGAAGAGGGATTAAGGCCAAGCGTGAATGAAAACATGAGCACAGAAGACAGCCAGGAGAAGAAGTGGACAGCTGTCCTGTCAAATGGTGGGTGCTGCTCGGCCACAGCTTCCCTGAGGTGACGCATGAAATAGTCATGCGGTTCACGCTGGCTCATAGTCGTCTCATGCAAACTAGAAGGAGAGATGGTGTGTGTTGACTCTCCCCCTCTCACATCTGGGATCCAGTTAAGCAGCTGGTTCCAATTTGGCCCAACTTTCTCTGCCTTTGTCTTGCTTCTGCTCTCTTGTAGATTTGTGCACTGTAATCTCTCTTTTTAGATCTTATTATTTTCACTCTATTGTTTGTTCTTCCACCCTTTCTGTCTCTCTCTCTTCACCCGACATCGTTCTTGTCGGACCAGACGATCCGGTGAGCAGGAAGCTCAGGAATACGTCAGAAGAACTTTGACCTCTGCTGTCTTTTGAACACACCACCGTTTATCTTTTTATATGCTTTTAAAGAATTAGTTTTATCGTTTTAATGTATTGAGGCATTCATCGTTTGCTCACTAAGTTTGGCAGCCCTTTAGCGCTGATCTTCACTGTTTCCAACCACCCCTGCAGTGCTGAACCCAAACGTGTGATTGGCAGGCCAATCTCGAATAGAGACACAATGAGAGGAACACCGACTGCTCTCTGAAAAACCGATGGACTCACATCACATTCCGCGTTGTTACATTATTCAGCCTGCATCCTTGCCTCAGATATCTGTGGAATTCTTTATAACCAAATGAAAACATTCCCATATGTCATGTCAGCAGTCCCGCACTTTTTTGGATCCATCATTCCTGCCCCCACAAGTCACACACAGGCACTCTTTCTCATTTGGAGTGCCTCCTTCCATTTGTTGGATGGATTGCCTGTCGCATACAAGCGGAAACATCTGAACAGCTGAAGCAAATGGACAATATGTCTTCGAGCAGGATAGAAGAATGACCATTCTCCATATACCCTAACTACCCTAAGAATTGTGTGTGTGTGTGTGTGTGTGTGTGTGTGTGTGTGTGTGTGTGTGTGTGTGTGTGTGTGTGTGTGTGTGTGTGTGTGTGTGTGTGTGTGTGTGTGTGTGTGTGTGTGTGTGTGTGTGTGTGTGCGCATATGTCACTGTAGAGTAGACAGATGTAGCGAGCTGAACAGGGAGGTTCTGTAAAAGAGATTTTGGCTTCAGGGAAGGGAGATTAAGGCTCCACTGCATATGAAGCAGGCATAACTAAAAGTTTCATGGTGACGGCAACTTGCAGATTACTTTAAACAAGAGGGCAATAAAGCATTTCAGAGCTTGGGCAACTAAGGCTCACTTTGCCCAAATTCTTTCCGCGTCAAACAAAAAGCATCAACTAGTAAAGGTACTGTAAGAATTCTTTTGTACACGCATCTAGAAATGAAATGTTATCAATTTACAATTACCAAATCTAAAACAACCTCAACCACAGTTCCAAAACAACCACTTGTCTCTTTTGCTTCTGTTCAGATGCACTGCTTCATAACTGCGTACGTGTTCCAGATGCCAGCTCTCTGTGCTGCCTGCTTTGTTTCTCTAGCTGTCTCAGTGTGCGAGGGTCTTGTGTAAGACCACCCCACGTGTTAATGTAAACCTGTCTCCTTATTCTTTTCAACTCCTGAACCTTCTTTCCACGTTCCATCTAGCCCCTTTTTCTCTCCCATCGCACCAATGCCACATGTCTATTTAATCATTAGACACTAAATACACAATCATATTACACACACATGCCCAATCATGAGAATCTGGCTGAGAACGTTCTAGAACTTTGGCGTTAGAAATTAAAATCCGCTTAGTCTCTTTAACTGGGAAATAAACCCTGGTGTTCCTGCATCCTTTGCATCATTCGGTGACACAAGCTGCATTTATGGAGTGATGGAATCACCAGATCAGGCCATTAGAAACGTTGCATTCTCAATTACAAGAGACAAAGTCGCAGTGTCCATTAAATGTATGAATGTTATCCCAAACTAAATTTGTCTGGTCTGCGAGCTGTGTCCCAGATTTCCTAAAAGGCCTCTTCAGCAGATTCCATTTCCTTTCTTGCATCGCACACTCTAAGATAAGAGACCATATGTGTGTGTGTGTGTTTCAGAAAGAGAGGGAGTGAGTGCTCCATTAAACAGACATTAATTGAAAACATTGGGGGCTGTGAATGCAGCTAAAATGTGCTGATGGGTCATTTATGTTTTTGATGGGGCAAACATTCTTTTAACGGCCAAAATTGGTGAATCCCAGAACAATTAAAATGGATGAATTTTCCTTTCATTTTTGCTAACCCTGTTCTAGGAATTAATATGTGCATACAAAAAAAAGAACACCATTGCATTATAGTTACAGTACGAGGGCTTTGCATTGTATGAAATGTTTTCTCTTAGGATTAATAACATGCATGTAGAAAATTTACTCACACCTGTGGGAACTTTGAGCTGTGAGAGAAGACTGCTCATTGCGGAGCTTCCTCTCTGCAGACTCTCTTTGTTGACCTTCTTGGTCTCTGGCATATATACACAAAAACATCCTGTTGGGGAAAAATAACCTAAAAATGTGTGGCTCTTTTAAAATGAGTAAGAAATGCTTTCCTCAATGTGTTTTATAATTATGACTTGAGGTGAACAGATGGTAGTAACCTAACCCAAAGTTAAACATTAACATGCAACAGTTTAGAAAGAAAATCATTACAGAACTTTTTTTTCTAATAAAATTAGTCCGACATAGGCCTGTTTGTGTAAGTGAAACACATCAATGAATCAGAACTAAATCCAGAAAACCAAAACCAGACCTCAAATCCTTTTTGGCCATGATCTGAGCAGATTGCGTGAGAGAGATGAAAATTATCATATCATTATTTAATGCCAACCAGACCCGGCCTCTTGCACCATATGACCATTCTTAGATGAATACAAATGTATATTGCAGGTTGTTTTCCCTCTGGCAGATCAGACTGCGGTGTCAGTAGGACGCTCAGTGCTGCCGAGATAACCGGAGGGAAGCTGGCTGTTGTGCAAAGCTCACTTCTTTCTTGTGGCACACAGCTGGTTCAAAGCAGCATCTCTATGCTTTCACATTACATGGAGTCACTTATCTTTAGTTTTGTTACTGTATGTTAGCAGAGAAAAAGATGTAATCAAATATTGACACATACTGTTGTCCTGCTAAGTCATGACCTTTTCATAGTAAAAAAATTAAACTTCTTGCTTGGAACATTTCCTGCATGATGCCTATGCCCTTTAAAGATAAAAAAATCTCAATTTGCCATCCTGTCGGTCAAAACATTGGACATTTCAGTAAGTAACATGAATAGTAGTTGTCGTAAAGAAATTAAGCAAAAAAAATCACTACACAGAGCTTGGCACATCTAGCCACCGGGATTTTCTGCCCATTCTTCAAAGCAAAACTGGTCCAGCTCCTTCAAGTTGGATGGGTTCTGCTGGTGTACAGCAATCTTAAAGTCATACCACAGATTCTCAATTGTCTGGGCTTTGACTAGGCCATTCGAAGACATTTAAATGTTTCCCCTTACACCGCTTGAGTGTGGCTTTAGCAGTATTTGTCCTGCTGGAAGGTGAACCTCCATCCCAGTCTCAAATCTCTGAAAAAAAGACTGAAACAGGTTTCCCTTAAGAATTTCCCTGTATTTGGTGCCATCCACCATTCCTTCAATTCTGACCAGTTTCCCAGTCCCTGCCGATGAAAAACATCCCCACAGCATGATGCTGCCACCACCATGCTTCACTGTGGGGATTGTGTTCTCGGGGTGATGAGAGGTGTTGGGTTTGCGCCAGACATAGCGTCTTCCTTGATGGCCAAGAAGCTCAATTTTAGTCTCATCTGACCAGAGTACCTTCTTCCTAATGTTTCGAGAGTCTCCCACATGCCTTTTGGCGAACACCAAACGTGTTTGCTTATTTTTTTCTTTAAGCAATGGCTTTTTTCTGGCCACTCTTCTGTAAAGCCCAGCTCTGTGGAGTGTACGGCTTAAAGTGGTCCTATGGACAGAAACTCCAATCTCCACTGTGGAGCTCTGCAGCTCCTTCAGGGTTATCTTTGGTCTCTTTGTTGCCTCTCTGATTAATGCCCTTCTTGCCTGGGCCGTGAGTTTTGATGGCCGGCCCTCTCTTGCCAGGTTTGTTGTGGTGCCATATTACTTTAATAGTGATCCAAGTTTTGGATATTTTTTTATAACCCAACCCTGATCTGTACTTCTCCACAACCTTGTCCCTGACCTGTTTGGAGAGCTCCTTGGTCTTCTTGCTTATTAGCAATGGGGGTAAATACATATGCACGCACCACTTTTCTGTTATTTATTTTTATCAATATCTGTAGTGGGCTCTTTTAAGTTATGTATCGACATTTTACAAATCAGATCTCATGAGGGCTGTATGAAGTAGTTCCTACTCCCTGTATATTTGTTAACACGTTTGAACACCTACTCTGCATAGGTGGCTTAATTCAAATTGTTGCTTATTTTTGCTGGTCAGGTTTATGGGGGACTACAGCTGCTTTCAGTGAGGAATACCTTATGCTGCTGTTTTAATGCGCCATCATGTCCTCAAAATTCTGTTTTGATGGAAAGAAAGGGCTGAAATATCCTAAAGGATAACATGCACTTTCATTCTGATTCTAGTTTGCGTTCATGTCTGCAGGCGTGTGGGTGTTGTGATACAAAGCTGGGTGAGTCACTGGCATCACAAAATGATATCTCTTGAGTTATTGTAATGTGGACTCATCCATGTGTGGTATGAACATCAAACTTATTTTCCCCCATAAAACATTGCTTTCAGAAAAGCGAATCCCCGAAAAGTAATAACAAGGTTTATCATTGCTCTGAGTACCTTCGGGATGCGTTCGTTTGTGCAAGTTCCTCTTTACAGTGGCTCTCATTAATGGGAGAATTCTTTCCTCCAATGTGACGATGTCGCTGGCTCCAAATTTAAAAGACACTGACATCAATTCATGGAAAAACAACAATATGAAGACATACTGTGCATCCGTATACCAATACGGATCCAGCTGACTCTTCACATTGGAGCCCAGCGGAACGGTTCTTGTTTCTGTGTGTACAATAGCCAACGAGGAGCTCCTATATCCTCTACATATAGTCTCTTGTGTCTGTCTGAGGGACTGTGAGACATTTGTTCCATCCCAGACTAATACAAAGATGTGATGCAAATATTTGGCTGTGGTCCTAACATAAGACCCAAGATACTAAGCCGTCGCTGTCTGTCCCACACTTGTCTTCTGGACTGTAGAGGATCATCTCCCGGTCCCACCCCGCCTCTGCTGTCTACCACTCCTCTGTCATTCCTCACAATCAGCTGGCTTAGTTAGATGCGCGCAAAGGACACATGCAAAAGAGGCCTGGGAACAAAGAGCACCACAGCGGGTCTTCTTCCTCCCTTGTGTTTCTCATGCATGCTGCGTCCGTGTGCGTGTCATCTTCTGGGAGGTCAGCAAAGGTTAAAGAGGGTTTTTTTATACTGCTTGTCTGCTGCTTCAGCTTACTTCTGCTGTGCCATCACTTTTTCTGAGAAGATGCTGATGGAGTATTGCTGCCATAAGGCATCAAGCGACCTTAACATTCCTGTTCCTGATCAGATTCGTCCATCCCTTCATCGTCCAACTATTTCTTTACCCCCTAATTTTAGAAGATGAGACCAGTCGTTTAAACTGTGTGGGGAGTAAGTATGTGAGTGCACATTCCTCAGAGTGTGAGTGGAGCGTGATCAAACGTGCCCTCCAGCCCCGGGACGGAGGGCACAAGGCTGTTTGGCCGAAACCTTTTACAATATTTCAAAATGGTCTGTCTATATCAAAGGAGTTAATACCAAATCTGGTTTGATTTTTTTATTACAAGCAGGATGTAGGGAAGGTTTGTACTTACAGACAGTACAGTATATATGTCAATCTAGGAACCTTGATGTTTGGTGGAGCAGATTTTAAATTAATAGTTGTGTAGCCTCCTTCTTTCACTCACACAGGTTCAAGACTGTCTGGCAGCGGAGCAATTATGGCCACTTGATGATATAACTCAAGTTGTATTTCTCAAAGTCAGCAGAGTAGCTTCCTGTGGAAAACAGTCGCTGAGTTTTCCCTCATTTATTCTCAGCCTTTTTTCTCTTGGCAACAGAGGAGAGAAATATGTTGTATTTTCCAGGAAAAAGCAGTTCCACCTGGCTTGAGTTGCAGTTACAATACATTAGAGAGGAATCATTTATGTCCGCTTAGCACTCCGACCCTTGGAACACACTTCCGGTTAGCCTGTTCAAAGGAATGTACTCTGGAATGATATAATGACGTTCCCACGTCCCAGACTGCTCGACCAAAAACGTTTAATAATGTATTGTGTTTATAGAGAGTGACGTACAAAAATTCAGCTCATGAGTAATGATAACATAGATGCATCACATTTGGAGTACTGGTCTACTTTAGTGGGGTGAGCAGGCAGGTGGTCTGACAGCTGCTGGGAAGCAGATAAACTGTTTCTGCTGATCTATAGTGTGTTTGTGGTAATAATTAATTCCTTAGATACTGCACCACTGTTGTCCATTATCCTCTGCTGTTCATAAAATCACTGGTATGGTAAATTTAATTTTAAAGCATCAACAGCGATGGGCTTTAAAAGTCACAGTCACCTTTCTTATTGGAATAACTTACATTATCCTTGCTCTGTGCTCTAATAACAGTGTAATCTTAGGGGGTAAATAGCTGTACTTCTTTGTTCTAACCGCATGTTGAAATTATTGGCAAAATCCTAATACAACAACAACAAAAGATGAATTATCCAAAGAATATATTTCCCTTTTCTGTTTTACGTAATTCGGAATGGAAAATCTGGCTGGACCAAACAAGTATGCCAATGTCGGTGCTTTAAGTATTATATGGTTTTGAAGTTTAACTGGATTGTACTGGTTTTGTGGACAATCCGTTGTCTCAGGTGGCTCCATTTTCTTTAATACTGAGGCTCGAGCACACAAGCAATGGTCTTTTCTCTCAGCATCATGTTTGGTCTCTTTGTCTCATCAACCATTGGAGCAATCACATTTTTTTTAGGGAATGAGTGTGATGTTTGTTGCGTGATGGGAGGGTTTTTTAAAGGGAAGCAATGAAGGCTTCTTTGTCAGACACACATAAGATGCTAGTGTTTGGCTTGGCTAGTTGTTGGTGGTGTGAAAAGGGAGTCTATTTAGGCAGTTGGGGATTTTTTGAAGAGATCATTTACTGGGGGCTCTTTTGAGGGTGTCTCTACGCATGTGCATGTGCTACACGGGCTATTGAGACTTGAATCAAGTTGCATTTTGTTAAACGAATGAACTTTGAACACTTTCTGCCATGAAAATGAAGTCTCTTAGATTACATATACCCAACTGTGCATTTCTGATTCTCTTTGTGTGGGCTGTTGTATACGTGAATAAGGCCCTTTCCAAACACAGTCTTCAGCGTCCTACAGGCAGCTAATGAAGAAGGGTTACTGTCAAGACAGCCGGCAGAGAGGAACAGAGACTGTCCAATACAGATGAAGGCCTGAATAAATTAAACAAAGAGAGAACGGGGAATAGAGGATTTGTGGGGGGAGAAGGCGGCTGTGGACAATAATTTGAGAAAATCATTAAGGCGACATGACAACTACGACTCCTGTCCTGTTTTAGAGAAATCTTTCATGACGCAGGGGATTGATTTAAAAACTGCACACGTCTGTCAATAGAGAGCCTGGGTCAGTGTGGTTTAGGATGTAAAAACAAGAAGGGCTGCTGGTGCCATCCCCATCCCAAAATCACCTGTGTGTGCTCAGGTCTAGACGTGTGATCCGACAAGTTCATCTTAAAATTTGCTTGAACCGGCATACTGTGATCTTATTTTATGTTTGCCATCTAGTTTCTCCTTTTTTCTTGTGACAAGTGCTAGTGTATTCCCACACTGCAGATGCAACACAAGCCACACTGCAGAGTGACTGCAGTGTGGCTTGTGTTGCATCTGCACACACGAGCCTGTCCTTGATTAAGATAGTATCATCAGGTTGTTCTTTTTTGTCAGGATTCACCTCACAAGGAAAGAAGATGTGAGCTCATTAAAATTAGTGTTTTTTTGTAAAAGACCGGTGTGGAGAGACTGAAAGGCAGAGGTACAGGGACAGTCGCAGCAGACAGACAAAGAGAAAATTGGTCAGTAAAAAAGGCGTGAATAATGCTGATGCCTGTTGCCATGGTGATTGGGGTCATTGAATGGTTGCCATGGAGCTTGCTACTTGGAATTGTGGGAAGGGGATATTTTGATGCGTCTGTATGTCTGAATATGTGGGTGAAGGATGATAAAAGCATGTATACATTATAAATGAGACAGTTTTAAGCTCTCTGTGTATTACAATAATAACAAGATTTCGCCATTGTTTTGTTTCTAATAAGATCATTACAATGCATTTTACAATGTTGATTGTATGTTAAAATAGTGAGGATGTGTTGGAGACCTTTCACTTTTCAGAAACTGCCCTTTCAACCACTGTTGGATTAGAGTTTTGGATGCTGAATTAATACTTTATGATTAGGTTTTCATGGATTATGGTGCTATATGCTAATGGAGGAGTAAGTGATATGGATAAGGACATGAAATGATCTAACGGATTTGGGGGTGCGAACCCTTTTTGTTGTTTTTACTGGCAGGGGATATGGACACAACTGTCCATATCCCCTAACTGAACTAACTGAATGTTAGTTTTTGAGTAAATAGTTAAATATCTAACAGAATCAAGAAATTGTACATTGATGCTAAAACACAATGAACATCCAGTGCTTCTAAATTGTTAACCTGCTTATTGTGACATGTCTGACGTGTGTATTGCTTGATGTCAAGGGTAATAGTGTTCTATAAACCCACGTGTGCAGGATAGCATTTGGCATGCATGCATATAAAGATGACACTTAAACACGCCGTCTTTAAAGTGACTCATGTATTGTCTTTTTGTGGCATGAAAATATTGTTTTATATTAAATGTTCTAGCTGTTAGTGGACCTTTTTAAAACAGCAGTAAGAGTGCTATGACTTCTTCATCCTCTTTGTTTAGCAGAGAGTTACGGTAACTGTGAATAGAACAAAATTTGACAAAATGTTGACTACACACAGTAGGTTTACCTGATGTCTGAATGAAATGAGTTAATTGACCATTATCGCTTGATCTTCTGAGTCAGCTTTCAAATAACGTAGAAAAAGAGAATAAATACATGATAAACTGTTGTTAAAACAATAAACAATTTTACTGAATTCAACAAAATGCTGTCTGTCACTAAAATGCTCATCCATTTTATGTCAGCGGCTTTGGTTCGGAAGCAATACAGACAAGGTTGACAGTAAATCTACACACGTGCACGCACACTTTTTATTAATGCGCCATGACATGTAATACTATGCTGCGTTTTTACTTTCGGTTGGATAGTAGACGTTTTCTATCCACATTTGTCACCTTTGCTCTTGTCTCCCCTTGTTAAACAGGATTATATCTTGTATCTTAAGTTAGTTTTCCTCAAGGCATATTATGTCTTATAGACATGTATCATAACCCTTCAAGTGAATGTCTTTCTAAGTCTAGTTGCATGTGAGTAATTCAGACACAGGGGTCCGAGCTGGTCTAGTATCAGATGACTTGTTGTCGCCCCTGCTGCTGTCCCTTTGGTCCTTGAAGTGATGCACATGTGGACGTGATGCGATGTGACACTGCATGTCTGGAAGACATGGGGCCTCAGATATGTCTCAATGCTGGAGCCTGTGCAGTGTGTGTCCACTCGGCTCTTGTATGAAGAGATGAGAGATTTAGTGTAGTTAGTCATTGGCGCTGATGAGAGGGCAGTCAGAGCTTGTCCATGTGAGGTCTCCCTCCCCCACTTTCATTACAGTGTTGGACAATGTACAGTATGCTACCACTGGTAGCAAGTATGAGCCCCCCATCCCCTTCCTGACTGGGCAGCATCATCCTCAGTGTAGCAGTTTTGGGATGTTCCTAGATTTAAACACACACACTGAATACACACTTTGATACTTGATTCAGCCATTGTGTTTCTCATTCTCATCAGGTGTCATTCTCAATTTCACTTTGATCACATAACTCTTTCATGCACCAAGTTATATAAACATATTAATAACTGAAATGCTGAACAATGTAAAGTCTTTCAAAAGGGATGAAAAAGGACAAGTGTACATTCACAAGCCATCTTAGTAGAGCTGACAACTTTATATTAATTGCTAAACCTTATAATTCCAAACGCTGCTCGTAAAACTGCATCTAAACTGCATTGTAAAGCACAAATACAAGTCATCTTTTTTTCTCAAGCTTGTACTGAACTTGAGAACTGCTTGCTCTCCTTGCTCCTAAATGGTGGAACGAGCTCTCTGAAGACACCAGGACCGCAGAGAGCCTTCACATCTTCAGACTAAAGACACACCTCTTCAGACTCTACCTCGACTAAAAGACTAACAAATTGTAGCACTTAAATTGTACTTATAACGCCACTTGTCTATAGCAAATTGTAAATTGGCTTATTTGAGGAAATGTTTCTTGCTCTTCTGAGTTTGTATACTAGGGTTGAATGCACTTATTGCTGACACTTTGGATAAAAGCGTCAGCTAAATGACATGTGATGTAAAACTTGGATCAATAGTTCCTCGACCGCCTCTGTATTAAATGTCGTCTCTGCCGTCAAATGTGCTGTTTGTTGGCAGTGTGTGCTGCCTTAGACACAACACTTGAAGACACATGAGCTTATCCTGTAGATTGAACAGCTGATTAACATTGTAGGTGTTTGGTTCTGACTGACTTAATTGACATGCAGCTAAAGAGCAAAACTGTAAACCATTTTAATGGGTTACACTGCATGAACAACAGCATTCGAGTTCACCAAATTACTCAGACGGCTGAATGAAAGATCTCTCAACGTTGATTTCCAGCTCTCTCCTTTTCTTTAAAAAAATAGACCCTTCTGTGTAGACCACACACATGCCTGCCTTGTGTGATGTTTTATTAACAAAAAGTGCAGACTGTGAAAACAGTGTAAGGCCTGAATGAGGACAGAAGAAGTAAACGACACACAATTATACAATAAAAAAGCCAGAAGCATAGGAATTCTGGGAATGTTGTTCTCCAGAGCAGGTGCCAGAGCTGCAGATTGACATCCCCCCACTCAGCTGTGGACCTTCTCCCTAAAGCAGAAACAGATCGAGCCACAACCTTCATAAAAGTAACATTGCTAATTAGGTTGTTTAACTGTTTACATGTGCTACCTCTATTTCTGCTATGATTTATAAGATCTGCTGTCAGGGTGTTTTCAGAGTTGGCGACAAAGGTGGGGTTGAGATTGTGTGATGAGATCACCGTCTCCCACAGTTACGATCGACTTGTTCCAGCAGGTGCAGGGTGTGACGTGTTGGTCTGATGGGCTTTTTTTCTTTTTTGCTGTAATGTTCAACAAAGTACCACCCCAAGTTCAGCCTATGTGGCCCACAAATAGCACGTGTGTTCTGTGTGTGTGTGTGTGTGTGTGTGTTTGCACGTTAAAAAAAATACTTATTACTGGACTATATTTATGTAATGCATACTTTTTATTGTTCTTTAATAATTCCAATGTTGTTGGTTACAATATGAAACCTTTACCTCAACTCATACTTAAGGCAATATGTCTCTGCATGATGTCATTCATTGATTTTGCAGCACGGCCCTGGTCACTAATCTTTTAGAGTGATGCCTTTGTCGATCGAGTCATTAATGTTCAGTCCGCGAGGCTGTGATGTGTTCTGACTGCAGCTCTCTGTTTGGTCCTTTTACTTTCTCTTCCACATCACGTTGGTATCTCTCAATGTCTTTTTGTTCCCTTTGTATCATAACCTGTCTGTTTAAGAAAGGTTACAGAGACGGTATTTGTAACTAGTCACTGTGACATTGTGGTGAACCACTAATCCAACAATCTCTCCCAAACTGGGGTCCGTTTCAAGAAGCAGGTTTAGTGGAAACTCAGTTTGTTAACCCCTGAGATGAGGGAAACTCATCTCAGGTTTGTCTGTTTCACAAATGGAGGTAACTAAAGCTCAGGGTCTGTCTCCATGGTAACTGAGCCTGTAAACCTAACCTGGTCAGGAGCAGGTTTTCTTCAATAAATCTCAGGTGTCTTTCACAGTCTCCTCCCTCTGACAGCAGCCCAGCCAATCATACAGCGCGCTTTCATTTCCTCATTCATTTAAGTACTCTGTATCAGGCGTATTGTAGCACAGTTTCCACATATGAACAAAATAAGATGTCGGGGTTAAAGACTGAAGTGTTTTTTCTCGAACATTGCATGTCCTTTTTTTGATGAAGAAGCGTTTTTACTTTGCAAAAACGTTGGGAGAGAATATTGATATATTGTCATTTCCAGATAACTACTTGTTTGAACGGTATCGTTTTTCTTCACAGTCTATCAAATATGTACATAACCTCACCCCTCCTCATATAACTAACATCATGGACATGTTCTCACGTCCGAGCAGATTCTTCGTGTAGTGTATTACTTTTTTTGCAAACGGCAGTTTCCTTTACAATATTAGTAAAGCTGCTGTATGCAGAGCCGTGAGAAACTTGTGCGTCGCTCTGAAACGCCTTTTAAACGTTTTTGTTCCCTGGACACCAGTGAAGCCATTAAAGAGGAGAACCACAGGATGCACCTGAATGAAACACATTATAGGTTCAATACCATTGAACCAGTTTTTACCAGCGATATTGTTCTTGTGATTAGAGATGAGCATGGGTGTGTATTTCAAGCCTGTGTGTAGTGCATTCTGGTGTAAATACTCGCCGAACGCTTGCATTAATACATCCTGCTCAAGTATTCCGACCGATTGATTGTGGTGGTTGCCATGGATAATCGTGATATCATGGCTCCATTCATGCTGCCTTCATACTGTGGTGGTCACGCACTCAACTCTGAGTCGACTTACTCCGAGTTGATTGAACCAACTCTAAACAGCTGTTCTGAAACCCCAAACTCAGAGTTTCCCATCTAAGGGTAAATAAACTCAGAGTTTAGGGTTGGACTCAGAGTTTGTTAAACCTCCTACTTGAAACGGACCCCTGGAGTTTGAAACTTGTTTTGACTGTGATGGTTTACAGCTTAACGTGATGTGGTTCTTTTTCTTAGAAACGGGCGTCCTTCTTGTTAATACAGTCTGGTATCACTAAAAGAGAAGATCTGATTAACTGTGTGGCTTTGTCTTCTCTCTGCAGGGCTGGCATCGATGATGTGGAGACAGACGTAGTGGAGATTGAGGCAAAACTCGACAAGGTATGACATTTCTTAAGACGATGCTGTTCATTGAAAATGTTACTTTTAACTTTTAATTACGTATCTTCTACCATTTTTCAAGTTAAAATCACAAACAATGAACAATATATTGCAGGTTATTCAAACACAGAGTGTGTGCGGTTATCCAATGAAATATGGCCATCAGATATCTGTTGACACGGCCCATTGACAGTATTTCCTTTAGCTGCTGTGAAACTAATTATAGAGCATTTGTCTGCCTGCCTGTCTGCGTGCATCTCTGTCTCTCTCTGGCCCTCTCTGTCATAGTGTTTCTTTTCTATTTTTGTTATCTGCCTGTCTTTCTCATGCTCTCTGTTATCTAAATGTCAATCGTATTTAAACCAGGAAATACTGCCACCTCAAATTATTATATTGAATAGGTTCATGCACTGCTAGATTCATATCACAGAGGTAGCTTTATATTCTGTAGTATCAGAGCATCCCTCTTATCTAAGCTTGTGATGTCTTTGTTTGTTCTGCCTAATAAGTTGATGTTGTTTTGCCATCCTATCATTAATTCTTAGTATTTGCAAAGTATGGAACCCAGCTTGCTCATTTTTAGACCCGCCACTGTGGAGACATGGTATTTTTTAGATTTCAGTTACTCTGGAGTCAATTGTACCTGGATTATTTTCAATGTTTTTATTGATATATTACACTTTATTCACTATTCATCATAGTATTACAGTAACAAATCCATGATATGGGTCCCTGCACTCACCTGAACAACAAAACCGTGATAAAAAGATTTCATAGATGATCATTGCCCAATAATAATATTTCAAGTAAATGAAACCAGCTCACCATATGAGACCAGCAAGACCAGTCTCCATGGAAACAGATACACTGTCTTCAGATAACCTAATAGACATAGTACTCTGGGATCATTTGGAGGATGAGATAGTGTTAATGTAGTTAATGTTGACCGCACCTTCTTTCCTCTTCCATCGCCCCTTTGATTCAGTTTGTAGCACGCAATGTTGTTATTGCACACAAACACACACACAAAGAATATTCCTCCCTCAACAGGTCAGGAGCCTCAATTGAACTTTGAGCTCCATCTGCACACCATTGAAAAATGACCAGGGTGGGGGGGTGTCAGGATTTGTTGTGCAGCAGGGGTCATCGTACTGCTCTGTTAGGACGCTCTGAAGCTGCCTGCAGACACTCTGGCAGCAATGAAGGCTCTCAGAGGAGGACACTTATGAGATTGATTACATGTAAGCCTTCCTTCATTGATGTTTACTGCGTGAAAACTGGTGTGAAAACACAACAACACTGATCATTGCAATGCTTTCAAGCTTGGTAGATTTTGCAGTTCTCTCTTGTACTGGATTGAAGTCCTTCTAAGGCAAACCATCAACCTCATTGACCGGTGGAGACTGTTTTGATCAATTAATAAACAGAGCAATGTCCGTTATGTGGTACCAGATGTCGCATTTTGACTCCAAGTGAACCACTGTGGTCCTTTCAACACATTTATCAACAATCCGGACATGTATACTTTGTATTGCACATGATGAGATCAGATTCCTCCATATTTGCAAATTTGTTGACAGATATGTTGTCAGACCTGCCTGGGAGCGGCAGAGAAGGAATCATAATAGTGTCAATCATGCACATTTACGTAAACATGTAAACGTAAACATGTATGCTGTGTGATGCACATCACACAGCATTCATCATCTATGTCAATCAATATGTACCGGTATTACAGCTGTTTTTGTTATGTTATCAGTTATCAGTCCTCCCAGCTCATGTCTCATCTCTGGCCTTTCGGCTAACCATAAAACCCACATTCACATAACAACAACCTTGGGAACTCCTACGCTATAGTAGACAACCAACTGCTCTTTCTCCATGCAACATGATGTTTAGACAACTATTGGATTATTATCATTTTTAGCCTTTATCAGGTTTTGTACCGTCAAGTTGCAGATTTGGAGCCGATATTAATGATATTGTCTATCAAGATGCTGTATAAAGTGAAAGTTTCTTTTGGATAGGCTTCAATAATGCCTGCACTTTATTCCAAATGCCAAATTCCCAAACCAGTTTTTGATAATCTGGATAAAATATTTTCCAAATTTATATGGCAAAAGAAGTGTCCTAGAATTAGACTTAAAACCTTCCAGCTATCTAAACTAAATGGAGGCCTTAAACCTCCAAACAAGTAATACTTCTGGGCTGCACATGTGAAACCTTTGATAGCCAGGATTAAGAATAACACATTCAATCTCTGGCTCAATATTGAGAAAAAGTCATGCTCAGAGCATTTATGTAATGTATCGTAACTAGCAGAGCTGACCAGGATCTTGCTTAAAATTTAGAGCAAAAAACAGTCCGCTTTTGGGCTTCCAAAGTTAATTTCATTGTTAACAAGCATTGGATCTTCAATTCAATTCATTTGATTTTGTAAAGCCCCAAATTACAAATTTGCCTCAGAGGGCTTTACAGTCTGTACACATGCGACATCCTCTGTCCCCAACGTCAGAGTACATCTATGAAGACCTTTGCACCTATCAGTCTCAACACAGGCTTTAGAAAGTGGTCTGATGTGGGACTGACTTACCTCCACCAGCTATTTAATGAGGACAACTGTAAGACATTTGAACAGCTGAAAAAGGATATCAATCTCCCTCTAACAGATTTCTTCCAATGCCTACAGGTGAGAACCTTTCTAACACACGCAAAGAGTGGAGATGTTTGTGAATTGTACACGTATAGAGAGATTTTTAATAGAGCTACAGATAAGAAAACAATAAGTAAGCTATATAATGTCTTTCTATCTATTAATGGGAGGCGGAAATGAAAAATGTCATATCACACAATAAGAAATTGAGGAGATGTGCACTGAGGCACACCTAGTTTCAAACTCAGACACTTGGAGGGAATTTAAACGGAAACTAATTAACAGGTGCTTCAGAACTCCAGAAGTAGTAGCCCAACAGATGGGCCCAACAAATTCCAACTTGTGCTGGTGGAACTGTGGAACACATGCTGCCAATCACACACACATATTCTGGCTGTGTCCTAAGTCAAGTGCATACTGGAGAAACCTGTGTTTTACGTTACACCTCAAAGAGATATTCTAACAGGACATCCTACAAGACCCCACAGTAGTATTACTGGGAGAAATACCGCAAGGCCTGGATGGGAGAGCCAAAAAATACTATTGCCGATCTAAACCTACTACTAACAGCAGCACTGAAGGGTATAACTATCAGATGGTACAGCTGGATCACCCTGCATAAATGCAAAAAACATGGATCTATCAAATGCAACGAATAACATATTCTTCACGGCTCCAAAAACCCTATCTTCACGAAACAATGGGGTCCTGTCACAGCATTATTTATACGATTTATACGGGTTATTACCGTATATTGCCCAGCCCTCTAGCTGAACAGTGACCGGTTAACTCTCTCTACACACACTTATTATACACTACCCTCTTTGATAAGGTAATGTGACAGCTACAATACTACATTGAGGAGTGGACATTTATGTATCCCTTGATTATATTTCTTTATTTAATAATGCATCCACTGGCCTTGATTCAAACATGAGGATTATTCCAAACTGACTATCCTCCTGGATTCCAGATATGACTCAAAAATAATTTTGATATATGCCTGCATTGCACTGTGTAAAACATGTGACTCTTAAAATAGATCATGTTTTTGTTGTGTATTTGAAGGGATTATTTTTGTTTCTCTTTCCCCACTAGCTGGTGAAGCTGTGCAGTGGGATGATCGAGGCTGGCAGGGCCTACGTCAGCGCCAACAAGCTCTTTGTCAATGGAATCAAGGATCTCTCCCAGCAGTGCAAGAAAGAGGAGATGATATCGGTGAGGGGAGGCTGCACTTTTAAAGCTGAATTTAAATCTGTACATTCACTGAAGAGTCTTTTAGGGTCAGCTTCTTAGCAAATGACTGCTCGGACATTCTTGTAATTCTCCAGATGATTATTAAATCAGCATAAACACTATTGTCATCCAGCTGTTTTAAACATGACAGATGTGACCACATGTAGGCAGGAGAAGTATACACTGATAGTTTGCAAGGCTGGAAGCAGTAACATCTTAAACCGGCTTTATCGCTTTCTTCCAGGAAAAGTTTTGGCCTAGGTTTCCCGTTGGGCGTCGCCGTAGTTATTTGGGTGAAGCAGCAGAGAACGAATTGTATTATTGTTAAGTTAAGCTTAGTGCTGCATCACATTTGACTGTCTAGAAGAGTGTTTTTTTAGAGATTTTAGATCATTTATTATGTGAAAAAGAGGTTTATGTTTATGTAATAAGCTGTATAATGACATCATATGGGTGTGTGTGTGTGTCGTCATCATTGAAGGAATGTCTTGAGAAGTGTGGAGAAAGCCTCCAGGAGATCGTCAACTACCACATGGTAATACACACACACACGCACCATAGTTTTAGCTGCAGACGAGACGTCGGGGTCTACGTGCATATATATATATATATATATATATATATATATATATATATCACATTACATGTCATTTAGCTGACGCTTTTATCCAAAGCGACTTACAATAAGTGCATTCAACCATAGGGATACAAACTGACATAAAATAAGCCAATTTACAATTTGCTATAGATAAGTGCTATTATAAGTACAATTTAAGTGCTACAATTTGTTAGTTGTTTAGTCAAGGCATAGTCTGAAGAGGTGTGTCTTTAATTTGCGGCGGAAGATTAGAAGGCTCTCTGCGGTCCTGATGTCTTGAGACAGCTCGTTCCACCATTTTGGAGCAAGGACAGTAAAGAGGATGGACAAGCAGTTCTCAAGTTCAGTACAAGCTTGAGAAAAAAAACATGGCTTGTATTTGTGCTTTACAATGCAGTCATGATCAGTGAGGGAGGAACAAGCAGTTTTGCAGATGCCGACCGGAGTGCGCGGGTTGTAGGGTTTGACCATGTTCCGGATGTAAGCTGGACCCGATCCATTCACAGCATGGTACGTGAGAACCAATGTTTTGAACTGGATGCGGGCAGCCACCGGTAGCCAGTGAAGAGAGCGGAGGAGTAGAGTAGTGTGGGAGAATTTCGGAAGGTTAAAGACCAGTCAAGCTGCTGCATTCTGGATGAGCTGCAGAGGTGGAATGGCGGTGGAAGGGAGACCTTCCAGGAGAGCGTTACAATTGTCCAGGTGGGAGATGACAAGAACCTGAATCAGTACCTGCGCCGCCTTCTGAGTGAGAAGGGGACGTATCCTCCTGATGTTGTAGAGCGTGTACATCTCCTGATGTACGGGATCGTGTCGTTGCAGTGATGTTGGGAGAGTCAGGGAGAGTTGACTGTCAAGTGTCACGCCGAGGTTCCTACCAGTGAATCTATAAAGCACAATATAACCATGTGTTTGTAATGGTATCACAGTGTTTTATAACAGATTTACACAAGATTTTGGTGTACTGAATAAACGTTGGGGTAACTTTTTCTGCTGTTTTGTAATTTTCAAATCAAAATGCTGGTTGGCACCCTGAGTGGTTGAGGGTTTCACTGAAGCACTCTCATTGTCCATGCACCTGGACACAAACTAGCCAATTCTAAAAACATAATTATGAAGATGGTCTGCTCAACTACAGCCATTCTGTGTACATCATAATGGGACTGTAGGAAGAAAAGCGTGAGAAAACATACAAGTCGAAGGTAAATGGTAAATGGACTGTACTTGTATAGCGCTTTTCTAGTCTTCCGACCACTCAAAGCGCTTTAACACTACATAACATCATTCACCCATTCACACATACACAGTGACACCTGCTCATCGGTAATTAACATTCACACTCTGCAGTCGCAGCTACAGGAGCAATGATGGGTTAAGTGTCTTGCCCAAGGACACATCGACATGCGGGTTAGCCGGGCCTGGGATCGAACCGACAACCCTCTGATTGGAGGATGACCGTGCTCCCCACTCACCCACAGTCGCCCCTGGTGAGGGGGAAGTTATGGAAAGAAGTGTGAGGGGACAGAAAGGAGGAGGAGGAGGAGGAGGAGGAAGACTAACTGAAGGGGAAATCCCACAGCTAACCGAAGGGTTAATATCCATTAGGAAGCAGCTGAATGTATGTCCTCTCCCCTCCTTTGCCAGAAGCACAATCTGCTACAGCAATACTGTGGAAGGATTCATATTGCCATCTTGTGGAGGGATGTAATAACTACTACACTACTCTCACAGCCATCATTGTAGCTCATATTGTAATATTAAATGCTGATG
The DNA here is from genome assembly GCF_964276395.1 of Gasterosteus aculeatus. NCBI lineage: Eukaryota > Metazoa > Chordata > Actinopteri > Perciformes > Gasterosteidae > Gasterosteus > Gasterosteus aculeatus. The sequence continues at coordinate 13,680,847 of NC_135705.1, forward strand.
TTTCACACCTCTGTCCCCTCCTTGATGCACAGATATTGTTTGACCAGGCTCAGAGGTCAATCAAGCAGCAGCTTCACACCTTCATTAAAGAGTGAGTATCTCTTCACAACTGATCAAATAGCTTTCCGCAGCTATTCTAAAATATTCTTTTTAGATTTAATACATAATGAGAGAAGACTGGTATCGTGGTAAAATGGGCATTTTAGGGATGAAAGTGCCCCTTCATCCCATATTCCTGTTATACTTAAATAATGCATATTGAGCTAAAATACATTCGCTTGCAGGGATGTGCGTAAATTTAAGGACACCAAGAAGCAGTTTGACCGGGTGCGGGAGGACATGGAACTGGCCCAGGTGAAGAACGCCCAAGCGCCCAGGAACAAGGTGCACGAGGCTGAAGAGGCCACGCAGGCTCTCGTCCTCAGCCGCAAAGCCTTCAGGCACCTTGCGCTAGACTACGTACTGCAGGTGACAGTCCTTCACCCAACACCAGATTGTACTATCAGTGCTGTCCAGTGTGTGGCCGCTGACACATTAAAGCTGCTGACACCACGCACGCACGCACGCACGCACGCACGCACGCACGCACGCACGCACGCACGCACACACGCACACACACACACACACACATTACTCCTCTATGCAAAAAGAGAGAAGAGAAGGAAGAACTTCGTAGATTAATAAATCACAAATAATCTCAGCCTAAAATCTCTGTATTTTCCATTTGTTTCAGATTAATGTGATTCAGGCCAAGAAGAAGTTTGAAATCTTGGATGCAGTGAGTAGCCTAGATATATATCCTGTCATTCCTGTGGAACATCTCTACATTAACCAAATACATACATTGTGGAGTTCCTGTGGTGTGAGAAGGAGAAGCAATACAGTTGTCACGCACCAATCATCGGGCAAAATTCTTTGTGTGTGTATCATACTCAACAATAAATGATCATTCATTCTGATTGTATTACAACCATCTTTGTATCTTAATTTGTCTCCCCCAGATGCTGTCCTTTATGCGTGCCCAGTGCACACTGTTCCAACAAGGCTTTAATATCTTGGACGAGATTGACCCCTATATGAAAAAACTGGCTGCACAGGTAGGACGAAATTAACAAACTAAAACCACGCAGTTAAAATACAACTAAACACAAGTACACACTCTTGACAATCAGGTGGACTTTGGTTTATAGTGACATTTTAATGCCCTTTTACTGCTTTGGTCGCTTCTGTGTTTTCATTGCATAACTTTTTATTTTTTTAAATGCATCAGAATATTTATAGCACAGACTGGGATTTCATTTTAGTTATTTTGGAGATTAATTTGTTTTCCTTTATTAATTGGAAAATATACAATTAAGAAATCACAAATCTGTATTATGAGAAATATGTCTTACGTATGGTTAAGTTGAAGGGTAACACAAGGTCAAATGTTGGTGGTAACCCTAATACCAACTCTAAAGTGTGAGGAAATGTCGCTCTATTTCTCTTGTAATGCAGAGACATTTAAAATGCGTACAGACATATTCACGCGTGTATTTCTGCTTGAGCATAGTTTTTCTGTCTGTCTTTATTTTGCCTGTCGCGTTGACTCTGCTGTCGTATTCTATGTGCAGCTGGATCAGCTGGTCATTGACTCGGCCGTGGAGAAGAGGGAGCTGGAGCACAAACACGCCCTCATACAGCAGAGAGTGAGACAACAACACAACTCATGTTTTTAGCCCTTCAATACTGTACATCATTGACAGAAATTCTTGCAAAGAGTGATGCTACTTGACTTTGTTTTGTTATTTGCCTGTACCTAAAGAACAAGGATAACATGCTTCATGTCCACAGTGCTTTACCTATAGAGTCAGAGATTTTTGATTGACATGAGGAATAAATATTTCCCTCTTGTGTGCTACAGGAGGACTGAACTAGCAAGCTTATTACTACTAATGTGGAAAGACCTTCTCCACCATCACTTGGACTTGATGTCTCACAGTGACATTTTTTACTTTATGTGATGAAATTCTCTAAGTGTCTTTTGTATTAATTATTGTATCTCTCTTTCTCTCATCTCATCTGGTTCTTGCCTGACCTCAATCTTCCCCCAGACTCTGATGCAGGTGAGTGTATCATTTTTCACTTTAATTTGTGGCTTTGAATTTCACAACCGGCACATTATGTCCCCCATGCCGCCATGCAAAACATGAATCACAAAAGTGAGTGTGGCATTGTGCGATGTTCCAGGAGAAAATGCAGGTATTTTAGGACTGGCCGTGTTGTTATTATACATTGATATCTGCTTTTAATTCTTGATAACTTAATGTGATAGTTTTGCAGTTTGTGTGGATGTCAGTGTGAAAGCGTTGCACACAAAAAATATATATTTTGTTGCTGCTCAGTCATGTGTGTCTACATGCTGCCTCTGACCTTTTCTGTGCTTTGTTTTTTGTTTTTTTATTTCTACCTCACTGGACCTGTATTACTTGTCATGACTTAGTGTGTAGAAAGGCCCACCTCTTTCTTTGGTATTTTGTTTTTGTATCTTCATCTCTCAGTTTCTCTTTTATTTTTTTGGTATTACACACCTGCATGGACGCAAATACCTGTGTTCCTCATATGAAAACACACGCCCACACACACAGACACACAGCCTCACAGCCTCACTCTCTTCTGCTTGTGCCTCTCCTTAAAGTATACATACTCTTCTAAATGTCCCTCTAATATCTACTGGTTCAATTTGTTTCATCTTAAAGTGCAACACTGAGAATCTGTCAATATCCCAAGAGCCAGTTAAGAAGATTTCCTTTTCAAAGTTACCTACATTGCTCCTTCCCCTCATTTAATGTAGGGCAGCTAATCAATGTAAGAAACTGACAGAAGCTAATTGTTATAGCTTGTTGGCTGTAGGAAATAATCCAAGGCTAATTTTGTACTTCTGTGAGTATGGACAGTCAATCAATTTTGTGTGGCGATTTTTTTCTTCACATGTCTGCCCTTCTTCAGGTAAAGCTTCTTATAATGAATTAGTTGATTAGGTGAAATGTTTAAAATGAACTCTAATGCCCCAGATATCTATTACATTTAATTTTTAGTTGTCACTTACAGACAGTGAGATGATCTGAGCACAGTTTGCTCTGTTCTCCACAGTTGTGCGTAATGCCAGCATCAACCCACTTCCTCCTCCGTCCACTCCCTGTCAAAGTCAACAGATGGCATTCTGACACACAGTAGTTGGTGGAATGAAAGGATAAAGCACAGAGGACAGATAAAGAGATACAAAAATTCAGATTAAAATCCATCCAGCAATTGACCATGAAAGAAAGTAAAAAAACTTGGGGAAAAGGGTGAGTTATAGTATAAATTATTTAATGAAAAGAATTAAACTTTAGACCATCATCGGGGGATTGTTGTGGCCTCAGCTCTCTTCCTCTGTTGTTATGACATTTGGCGAGAGAGAGAGAGAGAGAGAGAGAGAGAGAGAGAGATTTTGAGATTTCAAAGGGTCTTTTATTACATCATTTCGGTTAAAATTAAACGGTTACATATAAACGGTCAATGAGGATCTACAACAAGCCTAAATCATGTGAAGAGAACAACATAAATCACAGATGGATGACCAGAGCGTTCTCGCTGACTGAACACAGGAGGTTCTCCAGACCCCAAATGGTAACAAAGAGTTCGGTGTTGTTGGTCAGTTTGTAGTAGCCAAACTCCACCCTGAGCCGAGCGGCCAGCAGCCCTGTCAGCATCAGATTTGCGTCCTCCGACCCTCCACCACGCACACGGTTCTGTCTCGTTTTCCAAATGGCCAGTTTGGACATTCCTGAAAGGAAGTTTAGCAGAGTGTGAACGTTCTTCTTGCGAGCAGAATATTTTGGTCCGTAAATAAATAGAGGTAGAGAGAATTGTTCCCCTAAGCCCCGAAACCATGCCTGTAAACGTTTGAATAGTCCCTTCAGTCTGGAGCACTCAGCAAACAGGTGGTAGACGGTTTCTGGCAGAGGACAGAAAGGACACCTGTCCCCCCCTCCCGGGTCCAGGTGTACCAGATATTTGTTGGTAGCTATGGCTCCATGCACAACCCTCCACTGGAGGTCCCCTGTCCGTTTGTCCACAGGAGGCTTGTACAGAGACCGCCAGCAGCCCCCCGGGGAGCACTTCCTGCCAAAAAAGTCGACCCACCTTGAGACCTTCACCCCCGTTAGAGAGCGCAAGTTTGAGACCTTCACGGAGACCTGGTATACTGCCTTTCTCCCCAGAGACTCAAAGTCACCCAGTCGTGGTGTCTTCAGGGACAGCAGGGTATCCTCACCTGCTGTCCACTGTCCTGCAGCCGCAGAGACATCAAGGGGGGGGAAGGCGTACTCACACCCACCGTCCCATTGGTCAGAGAGTGATCGGTCTTTTACAAATGACCTGAAACCTTCTGGCAGGGAAGCACAGACCTCCTCCACCAGCCTGAGCAGGAGCCTGTTGGAACGGATGTGGGTCAGCTCTGCCAGGTGAGGGATGGAGATCTTCACCAAGTGACCCAGTTTCACACAGCCGGCCTCTCTCAGTCGGGTTCTTAAGCTGACGGATGTCAGGGCTTGGGATGTGATGAGCTTGCCCCCAAGCAGCGGCTCCTCAAAAAGCCACATCCCTGGTGTTGTCTCACCACTTCGCTTGTGAGTGAGAACCTGCCACGCCTGGAGGACGGACTCGTAGAACACTGTCAGACCAGTTATATCTACTAGCTGGGGCTCAAGCAGGAAAAGATGCTTATCATACCCCATGCGTCCAGCCCTCCTTAGTAGTACACATGCAGCATCAGTCCATGGCAGGCCGGAACTGTAGAGCAGTCTCTGGGCGGTCAGTAGTCTAAAAGCTGTCACCCGTGAGGCGATGTCCACCAGGCCTTGACCCCCCTCCTGGATCGGTAAATACAGCACAGCAGCTTTCAACCAGTGAAGGCCTGACCAGAAGAAGTCCACAACGGTCCTCTGGATCTCAGCAATCAGGTCCCGGGGTGGAGTTAGAGCCGCCAGCCTGTGCCAAAGGGCCGAGGCGACCAGGTTGTTGACAACAAGGACCCTCCCCCTGTAGGACAGCCGAGGCAGCAGCCACCTCCACCTCGACAGTCTAGCGCGCACTCTGTCCAAAGCCCCTTCCCAGTTCTGTTTCTGAAACTCCTCAGTTCCTAGAAAAACACCCAAAACCTTTAACCCCTGCCTACCCCATCTGAGGTTGCCCGGTAGTTTTGGTGCTTCTCCATTGGCCCATTGACCAACCTGCAAGGCCTCACTCTTCCCCCAGTTCACTTTGGCTGAAGAAGCCCTCTCGTAAGTGTTAATACAGCTGCTTAGGAGCAGGATATCCCTCTGATCCTTCACAAACACGTTTACGTCATCAGCATATGCTGACACCATCAGGGGGGGGCGCTGAGGCAGTCCAGGCAACACGACTCCAGACAGACGGGATCTTAAAGTGTTGAGGAGTGGTTCAATGGCTATGGAGTACAGCTGCCCAGAGATGGGACATCCCTGTCTGATGCCTCTCTCGACCTGAACTGGACCGCTCAGCGCGCCCCCCGCCTTCACCAGACAAGTGGCTTTTTTGTACATCGCACCCAACAGTGACATAAACCCTTCACCAAAACCAAAAGCTCTTAAAGTGGAAAAGAGAAAATCATGGTCCACCCTGTCAAAGGCCTTCTCCTGATCTAGGGCAATGACACCAAAATCAATATTACACAGTTTACCAATGTCCAACAGGTCCCTCATAAGAAATATATTGTCCATTATGGATCTGTCTGGCACGCAGTAGGACTGGTCTCTGTGAATAATACAGGCGAGACATTTTTTAAGCCGGTTGGCGAGCACCTTAGAGAAAAGTTTGTAGTCCGTGCACAACAACGCCACCGGTCTCCAGTTCTTCAACAAGGACAGATCTCCCTTCTTAGGTAGCAGGGAGAGTACTGCGTTTCGGCACGATGTTGGTAGCAGGCCTGTCTGCGAGCTCTCCTGCAGCACCTGCCACAGGTCGGCTCCCAAACAGTCCCAGAAGTGCTTATAAAAGTCTGCAGGCAGTCCATCGAGTCCAGGGGCCTTACCAGCAGCCATCTGACCCGCCGCAACAGTCAGCTCCGCCAGGGAGATGTCAGCATCTAGGAAGGCCTTGTCTTCTGGGCCCAACTGTGGGAGACCTTGAAGCAGTTCTGCAGCACTCTCGCAGTGGTCGGCCTCTTTCCTGTAGAGGGCGCTGTAGAAGGCGACGGCGTGCTGCCTCATCTCAGTCGGATCAGCTGTCATCTTGCCGTCAGGGAGGCGGAGACACACCATTTGTTTGGCCCGAGAGACAGACCGCTCCAGGTTAAAGAAAAAGGATGTAGGAGCATCCATGTCCCTCACACTTATAAACCTTGATCTGACTAGAGCACCTTTAGCCTGTTCCTTTAGGAAGGACCCCAGTCTGTCTTTTTTCTGCTGAAGCTTGTGGGCATCTGTGCTAGTGTGGGGGAAAAAGCTGTGCTCCATGTCCCTGATCTCCTTCTCTAAACACTCAGTGACTTTCTTGACTTTGTAGGTGGAGCCGCTAGTGTACTGCTGCACAAAGACTCGAATGTGGGCCTTTCCCACATCCCACCACAGACTAAGTGACTGAAATTCGCTCTTCCTCTTCCCCCAGATCCCCCAGAAAATCTTAAATTTCTCACAGAAGTCCCTGTCCTGCAACAGCTTCACATTAAAGTGCCAGTAGGAGTTGGATTTTTTGGTTGGTGAGATATGGAAGTCTAGGGTGACCAGGTGATGGTCTGTGAAACCCACTGGGAGAATGTGGCAGTTTAATAGGCGATTACCATAACTGGAGGACACGTAAACCCTGTCCAGCCTGGCTGCTCTGATGTTCCCCTCCAACATTTTCACCCACGTGTACTGCCTCGCCCGAGGATGTTTGACCCTCCATGCATCCTCCACACCTGCCTCAGCAATCACCCGGGACAGAGTGGCAGATGACTGATGGTGAGGCTCCTCCCCTGTCCTGTCTAAAAAAAAGTTAACAGTACAGTTCCAGTCTCCCCCCATCACTATACACTCGTCTTGGTCGTAGTGCAGCAGGGCATCCCTTAATTTGAGGAAGAGGTCTGTTCTAAGAGGGCCTTGATTCGGGGCATATATGTTAATGAACACAAAAATGATGCCAGCTATGGATGCTTTGACCACTAGTGCCCTGCCCGCCTCCACTTCTGTAGAGGAGAGGATGCTAACGTCCAGCCCAGGTGAGAAGAGGACGGCCACACCTGCAGACAGGTTGGTCCCATGAGACAGGACATACTGCCCCCCCCACCACAGACCCCAGTCCACCTCGTTGTGAGGGTCGCTGTGGGTCTCCTGCAGAAAGACAATGTCTAACCTCTTTTGTTTGATTATTTCTGCAGTGACCGCTCTCTTCTGGCGGTCCCTCCCACCATTTATGTTTAAAGAGCCCAAAATCACCTTGTGCATTAGAAAGAGAAAAGAAGCAGTGACGCAGACAAAAACAGGAAACTGTAACACAAAAAAGGAGTGCAGCACATTCATCCCAAAATCAATCACTGGTCCTCAGCCTCTTGGAACCCTTCACTCCGTCTCTCTCCATTATCTTCCTGAGAATAGTTACATGCTTCTTCAGTCTGAAGCGCTTTTTCTTATCCAGAGAGTTATCATCATAAACTTTCTGCAAAAGCACAGCAGTTCTGATGAATTTAGCACCGTCTGGGAAATAATCTAAAACCTTGATGGACTTCCCAAACGTGTCATCCAGGAAGCTGTTTATCTCTTCCAAAGAGTACACGTCTCCATCTGCAGACATGGAGCCCGAGTCAGAGAGGTTATCTGATTCACTGTCGCAGTCCATCGCCTCCTCCTCTTTCTCGGGCGGTGCCCCTCCACCCATTCCACCTGGGGGGTCAGCGCTGCTGCCTACTTCACCTGCTCTGTTACAGTGTGCAACACCTTCAGTCTCTGCCCCCTCTTCCCCCACACAGTTCTTTTCCTCAGCCTTTTTCCCATCATCCTTTTTTCCTTCTCTCTGCTCCCACCTATTGTTTGTTTTCTGAGACTCTTCCTTTCCCTCCTCACTGGTCTTGTCCTCAGCTCCAAGTCTCATCTCCACTCCTGTCCTGTCATCTTCACTCGTTGTTTTGGCCTCTTGATTCTCATCCTCTTCTGCTCCTCTGCCTTCCTCTCTGCACTTTGTGCTTATTCCCTCTGCCACACCTCTCTCCTCCTCCCCTGTCCTTTCCACTTCAACGTTCAGCTCCTCTGCTCTTGTATTTTCTATCTCCCTTTCCCCGTTTTTCACTCCCTCCCTAACTTCCGTCCTGTCTTCCGCTCCTGTTTCCTCTGCTCCTTCCTTCTCCTCCACCCCCCTCCTTTCTGCTGTATTAATACCGGTAGTTGGGCTCTGATCCCTCTCATGTGAGCCCACCTGTCTGCCGTGACTCACCTCCACTCCTGTCTCAGCCGGCGGCGCATCGCCTCCCGCTGGCTCGTCATCCATCGGCGCCCCGGCGCCACCGAGCCCTTCTGCCGGTGCGGGCTCCGATTCTGCGCGCTCTTCGGCGGGCTTGTGAGGACAAGCGTCACGCTTGTGCCCCATTCCCCCGCACAGAAAACACTTAATGCTACCCGTATTTGCGTAGATCATATAGTGACCCTCGCCGTGCTTCACTCTGAAGGACACCTCTAGCGTCTGTGAAGGACATGTGAGGAACATGGACACTTGTCTCCTGAAGGATTGGACATGTTTAAGTTTATCGCTCTTGCAGCCCAGTCCCACGGACCGGAAACCACTCGCAAGTTTTCCGAAGCGCAGTAGCTCGCGCTCCAGCACCTGGTTGGGTATGAAGGGGGGGACACCTGACAAGGTAACCCGCGTAGAGGGCACCGCGAGCGGTGACACCTGCAGGTACACCCCGTCTACGGTTACGCCGCTTGCCACTAGCTCCGCCACCAGCCGCTCCTCCTTCAGGAACACCAGCAACCCCCGGTTCATGCGGGAGGCGTGGGACAGGTTAGCGTGCCCCACGCACTCCCCGATGGCCAGCAAGACAGCTTCTACCGGGACGCCGGGGTCGGGCTGGACCCGAACCCCATGCCTCAGAGACGGCGTCTCGGAGGACGCCATTCCCGACACGAGGCACGGTCCTCCGTCCCCTAATCACCACCAAAACCCCAGAACCACTACAGACTACCGTTACTCACTCACCCTGTGAAATAAGAGGAAACGTAGAAAGACAGTCCTAGAAAAGCACCCAACCGCCAGAGAGAGAGAGAGAGAGAGAGAGAGAGAGAGAGAGAGAGAGAGAGAGAGAGAGAGAGAGAGAGAGAGAGAGAGAGAGAGAGAGAGAGAGAGAGAGAGAGAGAGAGAGAGAGAGAGAGAGAGAGAGAGAGAGAGAGAGAGAGAGAGAGAGAGAGAGAGAGAGAGAGAGAGAGAGAGAGAGAGAGAGAGAGAGAGAGAGAGAGAGAGAGAGAGAGAGAGATTTTTTTGAAAAACAATTTATTTTACATATTTCAACAACTTTGTCAATGTGTTAAAAAGAGGTCACAGATTTCCTTCCTTTGTTAAAAAAAGCCAAGACAAAACAACAAAAAAACAAACCAAAAACAAACAAAGCAAAATTACGTTTCATGCCATAAAAACAGGGGCAAACACCAATTCATTCTTTTTCACTGAGCACACAATATTATTAAAACACCAACGTTGTTTAAAAGTGTCTACGTCTCCAATGTGTTTATAAAAGCGGAACTCTAGCCAGAGCCTGGCCCTGATATTCACCAGCCACACTGCCCTGGCCTCCTGCCCCTCTCTGTCCTTCACTCTGGCCTTCCTGCTTAAATTAATGGCCATTTTGGCTTCCCCTGAAAGATAGTTGAGGAGCTGCCACTTTTCTTTTTCTGCTTTCTTGTAGGCAGCTCCCATGATAAAAATCTTTTCAGTAAAAACCACATTAAAAAGACTAAAAACCGATGTTAAAAGAGAGAAGAAACTCGCAAGTCTCTTGCACTCTGTAAAAACATGATAAATAGTCTCTCGGAGGTCACAGAAGGGGCATTTGCTCAGAACAGTGGGATTAATAACCGAAATAAAAGCGTTGGAGGCGACAGCACCGTGTAAAATTCTCCACTGGAGGTCGGCAGTCCGTTTCTTGAGGGGAGGCTTGTATAAAATCCTCCACTGTGGGCCCGGTCCATTTTGTCCCAGTCTGTTGGACCACACAGTGGGGAGCCTGTCGCACAGTCCGGACCGGTTTATGCTCTTCACACAGTTAAAATACAGAGTCTTCTTGTCTGCTTCGTGCAATGTCAGCGCTTCGGGGCGTGTTGTGGCGAGCAGGGGGCCGGTGAGTTCCCCTAGTCCTGGGCTCAGGTAGATCTCGGGGAAGGGGTCTGCAGGGTCCGGCTCCACATCTTTCTGGCTGTAGTCTGTGAGGAGGCTTCTTTCCTCCTCAGTCAGCCTCTGGTTCCACAGCTCCAGGAGCCTCCTCGCCATCCGGACGGAGTGCAGCCCCAGCAGAGAGCCCAGGGCCGGGGCGTCGCTCAGCGTCGGCCCCACTGCGTCCACCAGCTGCTGCAGGCACAGGACTCGTGCTTTCAGCAGCGCCCCCATCAGGCCTGGGGTACCACTGCTGCTGATGTCCAGCCTTGCTCTGTAGATCAAAGGCTCTCTCAACAACCAGTACAGAGAAAAAGACTGTGGGCACCTTTTATGATTAAAAAGGGCCCAAGACTTAAAAACACCCTGATAAAATGGAGGTAGCCCATTTAACTTTAAAAATTTAGAATCAATTAAAAACAGAGCAGTATCCAGCCCCAGGTTGTTTGCACGTCTAAAAATGCAGCTGGCCACGTCCCTCCATACTAAAAACTCCGGACCTGTGAGATATTTCTGTAAAAACTGGAGTCTAAAAGTGGTCGTCCGGCTGGCCAGGTGGACGAGGCCCTGTCCCCCCTCCTCTCTGGCTAAAAACAGCACCCCTTGTGGCACCCAGTGTAGACCCCCCCAAAAGAAATCCACCATTTTCTTCTGTAAGTTGGCGAGGAAGCCTGAGGGAGGGTCCAGGCAGGTAAGACGGTGCCACAGCTGGGATGCAATCAGGTTGTTTAAAACCAAAACTCTACCTTTAAAAGACATTTGAGGGAGCAGCCATTTCCATTTGGAAAGTTTCCCCTCTATCTTCTCTGTGACGCCCTCCCAGTTCTTCTGGACGATGCTCTCTTGTCCCAGATAAATCCCCAGGTATTTAAATCCATCTTTCCTCCACACTAGGCTTTGGGGAAGAACTGGGAGGCCGCCACGCCATTCACCGACAGCGAGGGCTTCACTTTTTTTCCAGTTCACCCTCGCTGCCGATGCCTTACTAAAACTTTTCACGATGTTATTTAAAAGGTCTGCATCCCTCTGGTCTTTAATAAAAACAACAACATCGTCGGCATACGCTGATAAAATCATTCTTCTACTAAAACCAGGTAAAACCAGGCCCTCCAGGCTAGAGCGTATTTTGCAGAGAAGGGGTTCCAGGGAGAGTGTATAGAGCATCCCGGACAGAGCACAACCCTGCCGGACTCCTCTATACACTCTAAAAGGAGCACACAGACTGCCGTTTATCTTCAGCACACTCTCAATGTCCCTGTACAACACTTTGATCTTAGCTATGAAACCTGTGCTGAACCCAAACCTCCGCATGACTTTCCAGAGGAAGTTGTGCTCAACGCGGTCAAAAGCCTTTTCCTGGTCTAGAGAAATCAGGCCAGTGTTATTGCCCAATGAGCTGGAGACCTCCAAAACATCTCGAATGAGGTAGACATTGTCCACCATGGACCTGCCGGGCACACAGTAGGTCTGGTCCCGATGGATGACCTGCTCCATAGCTTCCCTCAGCCTGGAGGCAAAGACCTTGGACAGGAGCTTGTAATCCACACACAGCAGGGACACAGGGCGCCAGTTGCCGATGTCCTGCGGGTTTCCCTTTTTTGGCAGTAGCGTTATTACTGCCCTGCGGCAGGACATCGGCATGGAACCAGAGGCCAGACTGTCATTTAGCACCTCTAGGATGTCATCGCCGAGGATGTCCCAGAACGCCTTGTAAAATTCGGCCGAGAGGCCGTCAATTCCCGGGGCACGCCCTCCCTGCATGCCCATCAAGGCGGCCCTTAGCTCCCCTGGGCTTATTGGCCTGTCCAGCATTGCGTTGGTCTCTTCCTGGACCTGAGGAAGCTCACTGCAGAGCTCATCCATCAGTGCCTCCTCCTCCCCGTGCTCACTGGTATATAGGGAGGAGAAGAAAGCCACAGCTCGCTTCCTAATCTGGCATGGTTCCACAACCGGCTGCCCTGCGTCACCTAACAGTGAGTGGATCACCCTCCCCTGCCCACTCTTCTTCTCCAGGCCGAAGAAGAAGCTAGAGGGAGTGTCCATCTCTGTGATGGTCTGAAATCGGGACCTGACCAGTGCACCCTGGACTTTAACGTTAAACAGGTCGGCCAGAGCCATTTTTTTCCCTTTGAGGACTTCAAAATGTCCTCGATCTCCTGTGGACTCGCTTAAATGTTCTAGTTCCACTATCTCAGTTTCCAGGTCCTTCATAGATCTAGCGATGTCTCTGGTGACGTTGAAGGTGTGCTGTTGACAGAGGAGCCCAATCTCAATCTTCCCGTGGTCCCACCACTGTTTAAGACTGCTAAACTCACTCTTCCTCAGCCTAAAAACACCCCAGAAGTATACAAAGACCTCTCTAAAATTTTTATCACTAGTTAATACAGAGTTAAAATGCCAATATGCACTTCTAGGTAAAACGTTTCCAATAAAAACATTACATAAAAGCAAAGAATGATCAGTAAAAACAGCAGGGACAATACTGCACATCTTAAAAATATTAAAATGTTGCTTAAAAACATAAAAACGATCTAACCTGGCTGAGGAGATCCTACCTTCTCTAAAAAGGGACCACGTGTACTGTCGGCAGTCTGCATGCATCCTTCTCCACACATCCACCAGACCATGAGATTGGACCAGCTGCCTCAGAACGCGCTGGGAAGCTGGATGTGGCTCTGCGTGATTACGGTCTTTCAAATCATTTTCCGTACAGTTAAAATCCCCCCCCAAAAATAAAAAATCCTCCGGGGCACAGCCATTTAAAACATTATCAATTTTTTGTAAAAACAGCTTCCTCTCTGCACCGATTGTTGGAGCATACACATTGATAAAAACAACAGTAAAAAGGTCGAACCGTGCCTTGACTAAGAACAACCTCCCCTCGATGATGTGTTTGACCTCCAGTGACAGTGGATTAAAAGACCTGGAGAAGAGGAAGCCCACTCCTCCACTGAGGTTGGTATTGTGGCTTAGGAGGACTTCCCCTTCCCACTCCCTCATCCAGTCAGCCTCGTTGGTGCTGTCGCTGTGAGTTTCTTGTAAGAAGAGAACATCAATACACTTCAATTTTTTTAATTCATAAATAGATGCTCTCTTCTTCTCATCTCTGGCTCCGTTCACATTTAAACTTCCCACTTTAAAAGAATTCATCTTGAGTGAGTTTACACCAAAAATAAAAACCAATAAATTAATTAAAACACACATTGGAGATTTCGACATTGCCCTTGTTGATTGCTCTGCGTACTTTCCCTAGGAGCTTCTTTAATCTGTAGCCCTCCTGCTCAGTGAGGCCGGACTCTTCCCTCCGGCTCATATGGTGTCTGGCGGAAATGTAAAACAAGTTAAGATCGGGGAAGAAATCTATGACCTCTACCCCCTTTTTCCCTTTTGTTTTCTTTAAAAACATACTTATTTTTTCAGCGCCGTACATTTTTTTTTGTTGGCTGTTACTTAAAAATGTCGGGGCATCGCTGCAGTCCGACAAGCCCTCCTCACTGTCGCTGTCCTCTGACTGCCTCTGCCCCCGACCAGTCTTCATGTCCTCCCCTCCCTTGCTGGCCTTGGCTTCACTGCCTATGTTTTTTGCCATACTTTTTCTTTTGGGGGCAAATTTTTTTTCCCCCGCCCCACAGTCGTCCTCCTCCTCCTCCTCCTCCTCCTCCTCCTCCTCCTCCTCCATCTCTGCTTCTTCCACCTGCTCAGCCCACCCCCCCCCCCACTCGTACTTTTATATCCCCCCTCCCCTCCGCCACCCTGTTCTGCCTCTTCTACAGGCTTGCTTTGACCCGCTCCTGTCTGATCCCCTCCCTCCTCACCATTTCCCACTGTAGCCAAATCCCCCTCCCTACTGCCCTGGACACCATCACCATCACCGTTCACATTCATACTCACATCGTGCAGGTCAGGCTCAGCAGCACCACTACCATGCCCCCCCGCTGCCGCGCCCCCCGCCGGAGACGCGACCGCCGCGCCCCCAGCCGGAGGCGCGACCGCCGCGTCCCCGGCCGGAGACGCGACCGCCGCGCCCCCAGCCGGAGGCGCGACCGCCGCGTCCCCGGCCGGAGACGCGACCGCCGCGCCCCCCGCAGGAGACGCGACCGCCGCGCCCCCCGCAGGAGACGCGACTGCCGCGTCCCCAGCCGGAGACGCGACCGCGGAAGGAGCCGCCGCTCCCGGGCCAGGCGGAGCAGGGACCCCGCGCCCCGGACAGGCTCTCACGGAATGCCCCTCCTCACCGCAGCTGAAACATTTCATCGACGAGGATGTTGCAAAAATCACGTATTCATAATCATCTACCTTAACATGGAAGCGGAGGTTGAGCTCCACATTCCGGTTGTTAAGGATCATATACAGGTGTCTGCGGTGAGACACCACGTGCTTCAGTAACTGAGACTTACATCCAGACAAGATCTTTTTGATCGGTGAGACCACCTTTCCGTGTCTGGACAGCTCTCTACTGAGGAACTCGTCGGTGATGAACGGAGGGACATTTGATAGTACGATTTTTGTTGCCGGTTGCGTTAATGGCACCACCTGGACAAACAATTCTTTCACCGTGAGGCCCGTCTCCACGACACGGTTCACCTTCTCCACCTGGTCCAGGAAGATGACCACGGCGCCGTTCATGCGCGAGGCCGACTTAACGCTGCCGTGCCCGACCTTTTCCCCCACAGCCAACCCGATGTCCTCCACGCTGCACGGGAAGCCCGCGGCGATCTTAATGCCGTGCTTCCTCGTGAGCTGGGAGAACGTGTCTCCATTTACCATGGCGTCTAGAGACGCCGACCGGCGAGACACCGGCAGGAGAAAAGAAACCCAAAGAAAAAGAACCCCAACGACTAACCCCACAACTAAAGTGAAAAACAACCACTAAACCACATTAAATTAATATATCTAACTAAGGGAAAAAAAGAACAAAGAGAGAAAAACCGCTCACTCAGGACGCTCACACACACTCACACACACTCACTCCCAGCATGCACCGAGAGAGAGAGAGAGAGAGAGAGAGAGAGAGAGAGAGAGAGAGATATTAAGCCACCTCGACTCAAGAGTTTTTTACTATACTTGGTCACTCATTTCAAATAATTAAACTATAACCTTTATTTGTTTATTCACAGTAATGGGGTATTTGCACATGTAGAATTCTTTATATATGAGTTTGAAGCCTATTTAGTGATGAATCAGTGCTTGGCGGATAAGGTCATCTTCAACTTGATTGAAACTGGGGATTTGTCTTCTTTGGTCTCTACATTTCCTTTCAGCCTCTATCTACTATTAATTAGAATTTGGTCCAACTGATCCCAGACTGTATGCCAACGCAGAAGCTCTGATTTAATATCTTCCGTAAATGTATCTTGCATAATTTAACAGACGTGTCTGTAATGTTATATGTGTGTGTGTGTGTGTGTGTGTGTGTGTGTGTCAACCTAAAAATGACCATGTCACTGGAACAACATCTTTGATACGTCTTCGATATTAAAGAATCTTTGATCTTGGATACACGCCAAGTTGCAACCTCAGTTGGAAACGTGTGTGCGGGTCCTGGTTAGCGCCATTAAGAAGAATAGCGAGTAGCAAGTTTTCTGCATCTGCGAGTCGCAGACAGATAGAAAGCTAACTCCTCCAGAAGGGTTTCAGAGAGGAGCCTTAAAATTGCAGGAGGCCCGGCTCGTAAAAGGGAAATGTTTGATCTCGTCAGCCGCGACGGAGGTCAGAGTTGGGGGGCAGGGGGGTGTAATGTAACTTTAACATACGTTGATCTTGTGAACCTGTTATGTCTACAGGACTTTTCTTATGATGACACCAAGTTGGAATTTAATGTGGATGCACCCAATGGTGTGGTCATGGAGGGCTACCTCTTCAAGAGGGCCAGCAACGCTTTCAAGACCTGGAACAGGTAAAGGAGTGAAGAGGGAGAGCATAACAGACAGTCAATTTACCATTTCAAAAGACATTTTGATTTGAAGTCAATAAAAAACGGCTCGCATGCAAAACAGTTCACAGTAAAACAGTTTAGTTAGTTAGTAAACTGGATTAAATATCAAAACAAGGACTATGTCATGTACGGTCGGGTCCGCTTTGTGTTGTTTTTTTGAGAAAAAATGTCTATTTTTTATCAAATTCTGAATGCCACAATCTTAATGCTCTTTATTTACTTTATTACTTTGATTACTGTATATGAACTCCTTGGTGAGATGGATGACAAGAAATTGATTTGTAAAAAAGAGTTTACTTCATTTGTATTTACTTTATTACAAAACTCATTCATACTTATCAATACATTTATGAATCACTTTTGTAAAGACTAGTGCCTTCGCCTTCCAGGACAAATTTCAGCATGCAGACATTTTATTGATTTACCTTTCTCTCTTTGTCAAATGTCCTTCCTTCTCCCCTCATCCAGGCGCTGGTTTTCTATACAAAACAGCCAGCTTGTCTACCAGAAGAAACTTAAGGTACTGTTTGATTTAGTCAATTCAAATTAAACCAATTCATCGCTGAGATTAAACAAAAGTGTTGACGGTTTAGAGTTGTTTGAACGTTAGAAGGGAAGAATGGTGGATTTATGAGGGTGATGATCTTCTTTTGTGGATTGAAGGGTGAAATAAGATTTGTTGTTGGGTTGTTGTGAACGCCCTCTCTCCCAATGACAGGACTCTTTGACAGTTGTGGTGGAGGACCTGAGGCTGTGCTCTGTCAAACCGTGTGAAGATAATGAGCGCAGGTTCTGCTTTGAGGTTGTCTCACCCACTAAGTGAGTCTGTGTGCGTGCGTATGTGTCTTTGTGTGTGTGGGGGTGCTTTTTTCAACAGGATGATGGTTGAGCTAAACTAAAACTCTTTTAAACTCTCTTTTGCTGTTATCTTCTTAGATGTTCACTAACACATTGTTACATTATTGACAAATGATGATCAATTTTATTTTACTAATAAATCAAATGACATGTAGCTAAATAGCATTAGACAGCAGGTATTACATAACTGCCATGTACAAACCTACAGGAGCTGTATGCTGCAGGCAGAATCGGAGAAGCTGCGGCAAGCTTGGATCCAGGCGGTCCAGGCAAGCATCGCCTCCGCTTACAAAGATATCGCCGACAATTATTACATTGAGGTAAGAATACATGACTACACAACGCAACAATCACATAACGACTCACAAACTGAGTTACTGTTCAATACAAATTGCTCCCCAGGTAGTTTCAGAATGTCTGTCTCTGACTTGTCCCCCTGTGTTTGCAGCGTTTGGACCGGACAGCCTCGCCCTCCACCAGCAGTATCGACTCTGCTAGCGAGCCCAGAGAGAGGGGGGAGAGGTCTGATAAGGTCATCCGGGGAGGCGTGGAAAGCCTCCTCCAGAGGGTACAGGGCCTGCCGGGCAATGAGCTGTGCTGTGACTGCGGCCAAACAGCCCCGTGCTGGGCCTCCATCAACCTGGGAGTGCTGCTTTGCATTGAATGCTCAGGGATCCACAGGTGACCTCATCAGACAATACGAGAGCGTAGGCTTGGAGGCGGAAACAAGCATGAAAGAATTGTTTGTTAGTATGAAACAACATTTAATAGCAAGGTGTTGCAAAAAATAACCAACGTTCTGCGACTTCCTCCTGACATGTTACAGCCTGCCCCAGTGAAAGTTGTGTTATTTTTCTGCTTGTTTCATTCATACAACTTACGTGAGCAAACATCTGCATTAAAGCCTCATATCTTATTTGCAGGTAACGCAATTCAATTAATTTTATTTTCTATAGCCCAATAGTGCAAATTGCAAATTTGCCTCAGATGGCCTTACAGTCATTACACATGTGATATCCCCTGTCCCGAAACCCTCACATTAGCACAGGAAAAATTCCCCCAAAAATGAAAAAGCCTTTGATAGCGTCAGGGCCATGGTAGGTGACTGTGTCTTCCCCCCGGACCGAAAGTATGTAATGTGTCCACTGATATGCTTATGTTGTCAAATATAGTTCCACTTTATTATCTCAACTCCTCAGTAAAAGCTCTAAAAATGTATATATCTGTGTGTGTATATATATATATATATTATATCTGTTATATACTTACAGTATATGGATAATATTTCATATTTACTTATATATAATGATTTTTGTTTCTTTCAGGAGTTTAGGTGTTCATTGCTCTAAAGTGCGTTCACTGACGTTAGACTCATGGGAGCCAGAATTACTCAAGGTGTGTCTCCCAAACACCTTTTTTTGCAGCTTCTCCTCTCTGTTCTGTGCTTTTGTCATTCCTTAGCGCTTTAAAAAACAATTTGAAATACTTATTTACGTCTACATCTTAATGTTTTACTTTGCTCTTCTACGTTGTACTCCCATGTTTGTTTAGCTTATGTGTGAATTGGGGAACACTGTGATCAACCATATTTATGAGGGAGCCTGCAAAGAACTGAGAGCAAAAAAACCCAGACCCTCCAGTTCAAGGTCAGCTTTTACTCTATTTGGCAAGAGACCATCATAGCAATTCTTTTTTACCTATGATTCAATCCACGCTAAACTGATTATCTGTATATGTCATGTCTCCAATTGTCTAAAATTGTCAGTTTGTGACCATCTACCTCCAGACAGGAGAAAGAGGCTTGGATCAAAGCAAAGTATGTGGAGAAACGCTTCCTGACGAAGATGAGTGGGAGCGAGGCTTTAGTGGAAGGGGAAAGGAAGTTCCGTCCCTGGACAGTAAAAAAGTGCCATCGACACAACAGCTCTGTTCGGGCCCCCAACAAGGCCCGCATGAGATATCATCGCTACGAGCCGGGAAGTGCTTCACCTGCGAACCTCTCAGCAGGTCAGTGCAGACAATTAACTAATAAGAACTGAAATCCAGAACTGCACAAAATGAGTGAGTATAGAGTCTACAATTACAACTTTGTTGTGATGTTTGGTCCTTGGACAGCTGCTGCAGCAAAGTTTCGCCGGGACTCCCTGTTTTGTCCAGATGAGCTGGACTCCCTATTTTCCTACTTTGACACTGGCTCCGGTCCTCGCAGTAAGTCCACTTCACAGTCGGTACATGCAGGCTGCAACGCCCTTACAAGATTAGTGCCCATTTTCAGGACGATCCAGAGAAGAGTTCAGCGACAGACAAATTCACAAGCTCAGAACATTTGTATTGCAATTTCTGAAGCACATTCGGTTGATTCCGTTGACTGCTCCAGTGATGGCGGTGTGCGTGAGAAGAACAGTATGTGCTGTGTAATGATTAACGTGTCCGTGGCTTGGCAATGCTTGGCCCCGCAGGTCTTAGCAGCGACAGCGGCCTGGGAGGAAGTACCGACGGCAGCACGGACATCCTGGTATTTGGCTCGGTGGTGGACAGTGTCACGGAAGAAGGTACGTGCGTGTTTTATTATAGGTTACCTTTTGAAAATATCTCCTGCCTCCCCCAAAAATCTGGTTTAGAGAAGACGATCTCCCGATTTCTTTCCATCATTTTTTTTAAATCTTACCTCACCTCAGATGAGGAGTCTGAGGAGTCCTCCAGCGGTGAGGTAGAGATAGAGCAGGAAGTGTCTTCAGACCCCGAAGACCAGAGGGAGCTCCACCCCGGGGCTCTCCTCCACCGATCCGCCCGTCTACACAACCTACCTCTCATGGCTGAGGCTCTGGCACACGGTGCAGACATACACGCTGCAAATGAGGAGGAGGGCAAAACGCCACTCATTCAAGCCGTGGCTGGGGTGAGGGACTGCTCAGCTTGTTAAGTGGTTAGCTGGAAGAGGTTTAGCCTAATTAACTGAACTTTCTATGTGATGTCCTCACCATTTTTATTGTTGAGATCTTTAATCATTATGGAGACGTTCTGGGTTAATAATTAAAAGCGGATAACATGCTGAAGAACACAGACTTTATGTGAGATTAAACACAGCCGTAAAGATGGAAGCGATTAAAAACATGGGAAAGATCTTTTCCTATAACCTACTATCTGCTGCTGTGAATGCACAACTTTCCCTTCTTTAAAAAAATAATAAAACAAACAAACTATATTGGAAATCTTGTTAAAATACGCCAAACAAGAGTTGTCAGAGCAAATGAATATAACCATCTGTGTCTGTGTACTAGGGATCCCTGATAGCGTGTGAGTTCCTGCTGCAGAACGGAGCCGATGTGAACCAGAGAGACATGAGAGGCAGAGGCCCGCTGCACCACGCCACCTACCTGGGACACACTGGGTAAAGATCGCCTGCAACTTGTTATTAGGGGGCTTCTCCTACTTGTTTGTTACCCTTGGTACCACGTTTAGTGCGAACACAGAATAACCAAAACTTTTCATGGCCAATTTTTGTAACTGCAGATAATCTTCTACTACTTGGCCAGTAAAAGAGTGACGCATAACATCACAACAACAGCACTGTGTGAAAGCTCTGTTCCGCTCTATTTGAATGGCATGCATTCTTGTTAAGTCTTATCTCCCTAGCATAGTGATTATATATATATGTTTTTCCACAGCAAGAGGAAATCACTCCATATCTGTAACTGCAGGAGGAGCGATAAAAAAAAGATTAAGAAGACAAACGATTGCATTGCCCAATCCGTGAATCATCCACGCATCACTTTAACCCATTAGTTTATCTGCTCTTCTTACTCTATTAGACAATACATTTAATTCGACCTCTCCTCGTCTGTCATGATGTCAATAGCTCTCATGTTCACTTTACTCCTTCGTGTCTAATTCTTGTTTTGTGCAGTCAAGTGTGTCTGTTCCTGAAGAGGGGGGCATCTCAGACGGAGGTGGATGAGCAGGGTCATGACCCCCTAAGCATCGCCGTCCAGGCTGCCAATGCAGACATCGTCACCTTGTGAGTGATCCTAGTTCAACCAGCCCTTGTATTGAAGTTTATAATAACTATTGAAGTTTATAATAACTAATAACTAGTAACTGCTTCCATGTCCCTTTGGTCCATCACTTGTCTCCCTCTACTCTCCTCCAGATTACGTCTTGCACGCATGAACGAGGAGATGCGAGAGGCGGAGGCTCCATTGGGTCAACCAGGTCCATACCACAGTAGCAGCCCCACTGAGCAGCAGTATAGGAAGTGCATCCAAGAATTTATCTGCCTCACCATAGACGAGTGCTAAGCAAAGCATATTCTCTCTCTCTCTCTCTCTCTCTCTCTCTCTCTCTCTCTCTCTCTCTCTCTCTCTTTCTCTTTCATCAATATATATAATATTATATAATATATAATATTATAATAATAGATATATATAATATATTAATATATATATATATTTTATATACATATATATAATATATACATACCTTCCTTCTGAATTAAAACCTAAAGAAAATGGTGCAGACGAAGTTGTCTCTACACATGATCAATTTCTGGGTGTATAAGGAGAGAGGAGCGTATCACTTGCGCTTTATGGAGGGGTGTTGTTTCATGGGGAGACACCTGAATGACCTTTGTAACGCTACTGACAATACAGTCACCACCACCAAGTTTTCTGCATCGCAACTATGTTTCTGCTTGCCATAACTCGCTAACAACAAGCCGTGCTAGCTACATGAGACACACAGTAAAATGACATTTGCTGTTTACACCAGTTACCGTGGTGTAACCTCTCGAGCGAGGGTGTGGGTTTACTGTTGCCTATCAGCTCCTAGCTCGGAAAACTCTAGTACACCATATCCATCCACTGTGTGACCTCCAACTTAACCATCTTTTGGAGATTGTAGATATACTTATTTAGAAGTTATATGGGTAATCTTTAAACGTGTGTGGTGGCATGAGGTGAAAAGAGGTATTTGTTCCATTTCCTGTAAAAAAAGAGTTAACTGCCGCAGTACAGGTGAGCAGTGTAGTTTACGGTATATAGAAAATGTCAGGAAGGGAAATTTATTGTAAAACTGTGACAAAAATGCTGAGAAACGCCTTGCAAAGAGCCCCCTGCTTGCTTTGTAAGGTACTTTGTGACAGAGTAAGAGAGTGACTAATTAATTAGTGGACAGTAGAGTATGCGTCAAAGAATGCTCAGAGGCAGAGTTAAAAAATATGATATTACATTATGTAAAGGAAATAAGAAACTTTGCACTTTTCCCAACTACAGTATTATATGTATTTTCCTTACATTGTACTTGTCTCGTCAAGATTTTGTCTATCTATCTATTGTCTATTTTATTTCTGGCTTTTTATTTATATTTATCTCACCAGAGGACCGGTGCAATTCATTGATTCATTGATGATTGCAGTTTACGGCTGCGTTTGCATTAATGATTGTCATTTTGAACTACAAGCAACAACAAGCTTACTTGGAATTAATGACAGGGAGTCTTTAGATTACCATTTATTATCTTTAGATTGTAATGTATGATTTTTCATTTCATTATCACTATGGAACAGCCTTACTATTGTTATTGGCATTCAAACACATCACTAAATAAGATTTTACTAGCTAATAAAAGGAAATTGTAGTTACAGAGTAAATGCAGTCATCAGTTGTTTATTACAGTATGTTATGTACAGACAAAGTAGAGCGGCAACATATGATGGTGTGTATAAAATAGATTTGCTTCTCATCTTTTATACAGCGCTTTGGTTAACTTCCTTTTACAAAACAAAGGCAGTTTATGACACCTCTATTGTGTTGTAAATAGTCATCCATGTTATGATATTGGAGGTGAGATAAAGGTGCACTCTTCTTTAGAAGAGTTTATACATTTGTGGGGTCAAAAGATTTATATATCTGGCATCCCTCCTGGGTCAATGCTCGCAGTATTTTCTGCATGCTTTATCAAAATTTACTTTAGGAAGTTCAACATCGTTGACATCCCAAGCATGATAAGATATTTCATTATGGTTTGATCATGTCGTGCAGTGCAGTCTCGTGGAAGAAGCATGTACCACCATGAGCCCTCTGTTGTCAGAAATATGTCACTTTTTGCACCTCTGCCATCCTTGCATATGTGGACCAAATCTTTGGTGAACTTCTCATGCCTGTCTTTTTTTAGTGATTTTTGTTTGGTTTTATGTTGTGGTTTATTTCCTCTGCCAAAGACTTTTTAAAGGGAAAGTGTCTGACATTGTATGATATCACTTTTTTTTTTACTGAAACTGTTCAGAGTAGATTTAGTAAAGCATATTTTTACCATGCTTTGAGAAGCGGTAGAGTGGTGGAAACACTGTTGGTGTGCTTACACATTGAAAATAGGTTACAGAAATGTGACAGACCTGAGAGATTTTGATGAAGTGATATTCTGCAATGGTTCAATGTACTGCAAGTAGAAGCAGTCTAGGGGTTGATGTGGAGCTACTGTGACCAAACTGTTAAAGGTCCTCACTTTAGCGGGTGTTTAATGTTGTGTCCATTGTGTGTATTGACATATGTGGTTAAAAATGCTTTTCAAAGCAAACCTGTTGTAAATAGTACACTTGTGTATTTTAACCCAACTTTCTGCCTCTTCGCATTCAATCACAGATCCGGACTGTGCGATCTGGTTTATAACTGTCTTTTTATTCTCTTCCAAAAACAACAGCCTGTTAGGCCGAACTGTACCTTAGTTCTGCATTTCTTTGAAGTGTTATTCTGCGCACTGGCATTTGGATATATTTGGAATACTTTCTTCCTTGTCTTTAGAAGCACTGAAGGGAAAAAAAGACAAAAAGCATACAATAAAACTGAAACTCTTTATGAACTAACCCTGCTCCGTTTGTTGCACTCATTTCTGTTTCCCGTCTCATCTCTTATGCATATCCTTCTCTCAACACAGCAGCAATATTTTGGAGTTATCTCAGAAAATAGTCAAATTTTATTTGAAGAAATATTGTCTGATGTTGGGAGAATGCTATGTTTTTCAATCTGGTGTGTCTTTTGATCTATAACATACCTTTGGGTAGCACTGGGCCTATTCAAACCAATTAAGTGGTTTCCTTCACAATAACAAATATAAAGGAGGTGTACACTTGGACATCCCCACACTACTATCAATGTCAACACACAATGAAAGGACAACTAAAGTGTCAACGGTCACATGTGTTTAAAATAGCATATCAGTCTCTAGCCTGCAGCAGCCGCACTGTGCCTTGAATAATTTAGTGTCTCCAAGATCTAAAACATTTGTGTTTTCTCACAAGCATTGTTCCACCATCCCTGAGAAATGTTGTCACATGCTAGAGATGTCTAATTGCGTGTCATATACTTCACACACCTGAGTAAATAATCACACTGACATATCATTGCTTTTGTTACCAGGGGGTGTCACAGGTGGCAGAAGAGTTAAAGCAAAGGATGTTCGGGATAGAGTGAGTGAAGCATGCCGGGCTGTCTTACCAGAACACGTGTGATACTTTGATTCTCTCTGCTCTGGTGGCTGGGGGGTTCTGTTGCACACTTACTGAAATATTTTAAGGGGTCTTGATAATTTTTGGGTTCTGAGGAGCAATGAAGGATGTAGACGGAAATCTTTTGTAGAAGTGGATTGTGTCTAAAACGTGTAATGCATTTATATTTGGAAACTATTCATAGGCATATTCATAGACCCCCATGTTAAAGAGAATGGGTAAGTGTAGTACATTCCCTTTTATGACATATTATTAAATATAAATAGGTATGTCAAGCCCACAAATGTAGGTATAACTTGCTAGTGACTTAAAAAAGAGTAAAAAGGATCCCAGGATGATGCAGGAGTGAAATAGATCTGCAAGGCTCTGATCTTCACCTTTGTCAAATTAACCAAGAGTCACATTTAGAAGGTTTAGAAGGTATCTTTTATAAGTGTTCATAAAACACATATTACGTTTGTAGCAGGTATGTGAAAAGCATTTACTCATGTACCAAAGATGTTTTGAAGAAATAGTCATCTATTGTACCAGAAATAATCAATGTTTTATGTGGCTCTAAAGTAGAAAGAATTAGTAAAAAGATTAGAAAAACATCTGACAAACAGCTGTCTGGAGGCTTTGCTTTGGGCCATTTTCTCTTTCATGCAAAGGTTCAGGCCTGTCCGTCTTTGTTGGTGGATTGGGAACTGTGGTTGGATGGAGATTGCACTATTTGTTGGCTTATTTTCTTCATGTATGATGCTGTATCATGTTCAATGAACGTCTTGGTGGTATTACTCACTGAGGGTAAAGGTATGCAAAAGCCTCAAATTTGGACACTGCAGTCTCCACGGTGCTCTGAGATGGGACAAACCCACTTTGACTTCAGTGTCCCTGTTGCAGGTGAATTATCCTGCGTTGATGTCTTTCGCGAGTTTTCTCTCCTCGCGTCTTTCCAGCCCGAGAAGTTGAGGAGAAGGAGCATAGAGTTCAGCCAGTGCAGGACACCACAGTAACCACTGACTACCGCTTCTTTTGACTGCTCTTCAGTCATCTTGGAAACAAGCGGGAGCAAGCCACATGCCATCGAAAACAATATCTTGATGCTGGAGTGAGTGCTGCAACCATAAGCAGACACTAATCAAATGCCCTTCTAAACATGTGATGTCAAGGTGAATAGTGTAGAATTTTGTCATGTCAAATGTTATAATACATAGTAAAGTGTTCATTTGCACCAGTTTTTGTGATGGCAAGAAATGATTACTGTACATCACATCACTGTATAGCATGTCGGAGGATCTCCTGGCTACCATGATGCTTTTAAAGGGTGGATCCATGCCGGAAATGTAGTAATGCACTTCCATTAAGTTGTGGGAATAACAAGAGATACAGTTTAAAAGAATTTTTAAAAATTGAAGCAGCAGAATCTGAAAAGATTTGTCTATATACAATACATTGTAAAATCTCCAAGAATGAGAC
This sequence comes from Gasterosteus aculeatus, assembly GCF_964276395.1. Lineage (NCBI taxonomy): Eukaryota > Metazoa > Chordata > Actinopteri > Perciformes > Gasterosteidae > Gasterosteus > Gasterosteus aculeatus. Next base: position 13,706,979 of record NC_135705.1, read on the forward strand.
AAATAACACTGGTGACATCATACATGTTATTTGTCTCAGGCTTGGAGATTATAATAAATTTTCCATTTGCTTAATTATGCTCTCTATGATGAGTAAACTAAAGTGAGAAATCAGTGAAGTAACACTAAAAGCTGATTTTGTAAAGTGTAATTTACAAAAAAAAATGTTTTAAATTGTTTTGACACTGGTGAAGCAATGAGATGAACTGCAATTAGTAAAAAGCCTAAATCATGAACGTTTTTTTTTCTTTTTTCAATTTTGTTAACAATATAATGGCTTGCATAAAGCCATAGACACTGGCAACTTTGATATGTCTTGCATGACTGTGATTAATAGACAACAAATGTGAGTATGGATATTTTAATTATTATATTGCAGAGTAACGGTAAACTATATTGAATAAATATTGGTGTATTATAGTGAATAGTGCTGAAAGAATAGAGTTGGACATAAAATACATCCCAAAGATTATATATCTTTTATTGTTATTTTCTTTGTAAAGTGCGAGGTCCGATAATATATTCTGTCAACCATGAGCTGTTTTGAATGCCAAGAATTTGGGCATGCAGCAATAAAGAGAAGCTGTGTTGGGTGTTGAGGAGAACATGAATATGGAACATGTTGAGAAGGAGTTCAGCATAGGTGCTGCCTGGAAGCATAGCATATGCTGCATATTAGGATTTTGAAGCAATGAGACAAAAGGCGAGAGTCCAACAAATACAATATGAAAATAATCTTATGCAGAAGCAGTTACATTGGTGAGACAGCAGAAGAAGCACAAGAGCTTAATTGCAAAGGCAAATGACATTGGAGGCAGAAAGGAATGACAAAATCAGAGCATGAGGGCAGAAGAGGAAACTTTCATAGCAGGGGTGATGAACGCAACTTCAAGTTAAGTCTGACATGGAGGATTAAAATTATAATCAAAGCAGCAGTGCATCATATTATATGAAGGGATATGAGGAAGTAAGACAACAAATGAACTGTTTGATGAAGGGCATTTAGTCTACCTAAATGATGGAAATAAAACTGATAATGATATTGGCCCAGTGGATGAATGGAAAGCGTATCACGAAGGAACCATTTGCAGTGATCAATACTCGGTATTTTGTGAAATAAATATGTATATATTGGTAACAGAACAAGGCGTGGGTGGAAGAGCTACAGAGTACAATCGTTACATTGTAATATTTTTGACACATAAACAACAACGACCAGACAAAGTCCTTATTTGCGGTGTCCAATACACCAAAATGTATGTCATTCAAAACAATATAAACTCCCTAGAAAAAAAGGCAGTAATGCAACTAATAGGATACAAGCTACCGCTAATCACCACAGAAGAAGAAGACAAGAAAGCGAAGAAGAAGGAAAGCGGAAGTGTCGTTTGTCTTCTGGCAATAGCTAAAGCTACGTTGGTGTCATCGTCTTATTGCTTTGGGGTTTGACAACAGAAACAAAAGCGTTATTTCGTGTCCAGCCACGGATACACATTGTCACTGAAGTGTCTCGAGAGGTATGTATATACTACACTTGATCTACTTCGTAAATACGAGAGATTTGGAAGGCCGTTCTTGGTTGTAACAAAACTAGCCACCGCTAACGCTACGTAGCCAAACATAGCTCTGGCCTACGTTAGCTGACGTTAACCGTTGGTGGTCATCATAACGTTAGTTCACACAGATAGGACTTCCCATTAGCTCTGGCTACGTTACCTGCTAGCTTAATTAAAGTCGGTGTGTTGAGTCGTCGTTCCTATTATTCGATTTGAATGATAACAGTTGACGGCAGTGACGTGAGGACATTCTGCAGTTTTAAGTTGATTTAACGTTACACGGGTCTATATTGCCAATCAATCGATTTGTGCGTTTAGGAAGAGATTTGGCGATGGCGTATTAGTTTTCCAAGTAGTGTTGGTTAGCGTAACCCAGTTTAGATAAATTGCGTCAAAGCTCAGAAGCCTGTGGTTTATTAGGAAGTGAGCCTGCCATCATTTCAAAGTACAGGCCGTTAGCGTTATATTGTAAACTGGTTGGGGCGATCAATCCAGCCTCCACTTCGAAAAACACATTCAAGCCAGCGTTATTATAAATAGCCTGATTATCACTGAGTCACACCTTGAGGCTGTGTCCTATTAGCCTGAAGTGGAATTATTATGTAACTATTGATTGTTTCCTTTTAAATCGAATCTGAGATTGACCAGAAGTTGACACGGGAGCAGTTTGCTGATCAGTGCGCCGAGATAGAAGGATAGTATTAGATAGGACTTGTATTGCCAATATATTAGCAATAAGATCTCCAAATACTACGTTAACTAGTACTTTGTATATTACCATTTCAAACTTCAATCATTTGAAGTCCATGCCGGTTTGTCTTGTATGTAGTATACATTATTTTTCTCTTGTGTCAGGGTCATCTATATGTCAGTCTATATTAATTGTATAAAATAAGTAAAAAGTTTGCTCAAAGAGAATAGTTTTTAAATTACACAATTAACTAAGTATCTATTATCTAAGTGATCCAGATGTTCCTTTTTTGTTTCCTGTTTTTAATTAATTGCATTATAATATAAAACACGTTTTTTTATTCATAAAATGGCCACATATCCCTTTACTTTTCCACTTAAGTTTTATTGCATTTTGTATACTTATATTTGAGTAGTTTTGTGAAACAATTTTCAGCCATAAGGGAATATAACCTCATACTAGAGCCTCTGTGTGTCAATTTCAAGAGACTATATCAAGATGAATTTCATTAAATCTTCCTCTAAATCCTTAGATGAACAACAACGGGAATAAGAGAGCTCCAACTACAGCAACTCAGCGACTTAAGCAGGATTACCTCAGGATAAAGAAAGACCCTGTGCCTTACATCTGTGCAGAACCTCTCCCTTCCAACATCCTAGAATGGTGAGGTGTTCATCCTGAACTCATTTTAATCACAAAGGCAATGCGTTGTATTTCATCGCTCTAACTTGGACCCTTATTATGCTCTCAGCAGAGAATTCTAGAAAGCTTTTCACTGAGGCCCTTGTGTCCAGAAATTGTTTAATCTTCTATATAATCATACTGATATGTTCACATTTAAATGATTCCAATAAAAGATTTACATTGTAAAGTGTCTTTGGATACTAAGAAAAGCACTATAAAAACAAAGGTATTATTGTTACCATTCCTGGTTCCTTTTAATATATATATATATTTTTTTGGAACTACTAAGTCTGTTCCAGTATGTGCTTGTATTTTTAAGTGTATGGATGATTTGTTATTAGTTAGCAAAAAAAGTCAGTCAAGTTGATGAAACAAAACCAAAATGGAAGACAATACTGTGCTGCTGATGATGAAGAGATAAAATAACAAATGAATCAAAGATGATTTGGCTAGAAATGTCATGAATCACAATATTCTTGCATGTCTCTGACATGTGATGTGCATACAAGTGCACTTCCTGTTTTGATTTCAAGTTTGAGAAGAACTCCATTCGTGCATCAGAGAGCGACTTCAGACAAATGTCTTGTGATGAAAATATATATTATGGTCCTATGGAGGTTTCAGCTGTTTATTTATCTGAACTGAAATCCTTTTTTAAGATAATGAGAAATTTAATTTAGAATTTTTTGGAAACATGGATGTCACTAATGGAAATCTTTTCTGTCTTTAGGCATTATGTAGTCAGAGGGCCTGAGAAAACTCCATATGAAGGTAAAATTCACTTGTTAAGTTAACATAACCCATAATATCCAAGTAGTGTTGTTTTCTGGCAATATTTTGTTAATTCTAAGTAGATTCCTGCCCATTCTTTCCGTTTTGGGAATGATGTGATTACAGATTTCAGTTTTTTGTCTCAAATTTCAAACTTGAAACATGTCAAATACATTTTCCTTAGGGGGATATTATCACGGCAAACTCATATTTCCTCGGGAATTTCCTTTTAAACCACCAAGCATCTATATGATAACACCAAATGGGAGATTTAAGTGCAATACAAGGTAAGAATATAGTGAAATTGTTGAAGAAAAGTCAGACTTTACAGTATTTTAAAATGGATTGTTAATGATCTTTTATTGTACCTCTGCAACCTGTTTTCTCCACAGATTATGTTTGTCCATCACAGACTTCCATCCAGATACGTGGAACCCTGCGTGGTCCGTCTCCACCATTCTCACAGGTCTGCTCAGCTTTATGGTGGAGAAAGGCCCCACCCTCGGCAGCATTGAGACCTCTGACTACACAGTGAGTGCAAACGAATGACCAAAAACGCTGCACATACTAGCGACCCACCTGGGATGCCCCAAATGTTTGATTTGCTCTTTCTTTGCAGAAAAGACAGCTGTCAGCCCAGAGTCTGGCCTTCAACCTCAAGGATAAAGTATTTTGTGAACTATTTCCTGATGTAGTCGATGTATGTATGAGGGGATCTCTAACTTCCGGTTGCTTTTCTCTTTTTTTTTTTTTTGTTAGCCTAATACGCTCCAATTTTTTTCCTTCCCCACACCAGGAGATGAAGCAGAAACAAAAGGCCCAGGAGGAGCTAAGCGCCCGCACTCAGCCTCTCCCCTTACCCGATGTCGTTCCTGACGGGGACCCTCAGCACGCCCACTACGGGCTCCCTGCCCTCAACGGAGGTCCCGCCCCACTCGGGGGCGCCAACCCTGCCCCTGGCGTGCAACAGGCCAATCGCAACCATGGACTTTTAGGTGGGGCTCTTGCCAACCTCTTTGTTATTGTGGGCTTTGCGGCGTTTGCCTACACGGTCAAGTACGTGCTGAGGAGCATAGCCCAGGAGTGAGTGGAGCTCGGGGTGTCCCCCCTGCAGGGGAGCCAGCTATCGGACTCCATATTCTACAAACACACTACGTAGGGGAGGGCTGTTCAGTCCTAAGTTAAACTCCTCCACAACCACCACCACCACAGACTTTGGATGACGGAATCTCAAAGCCGGCCAACCCAAGAAGGACTGAGAGGAGGAGTGCCGGGGAATTGAAGGGGCTTAGTAAAACGGTTAAGACCTACTCTGTGCTTCAGTGGTTTGTGTCTGCAGTAGGAACAAACTTGGCTCATGGGTTGTGGAAGAGTATAGAACTAAAGCAAGCGTGCTGTAGGTCACTACTACAGAAAGATGTTAAAAGGCGGCATTGTTCTTCTGCCTCATGAACATTACCAAAAAAAAAGCTTAAGTCGGTAATTCTCAGAACAGGCTACTCCATACCCATCTTTTTTAAAAGAAGTATTTCCCACTGCACTGTTCACTGGTCATTCATCCAATCTTAGAGGCTCCTCTAGCTGTTACAGAGACCAATGTTTAAGTCAAGATTAAGGGAGCACAACAAAGACCAGTTATGCGAGCATTTGAAAGGTCTTCAACTAACTAACCATCTTTTTGCATTTGTCACTCTTAAAGTTACAAACAGCAGCTGTATAACTGGTTTTTCCACTTCCAATGTATCTGTTGAGGTGGAAATGTAACCTGTTTTTCTCTTCCTGGCAATGTGTTGATCTTCAGATGAAATCTAACACGTAATCATACAGCAGAATGAATTTTACACACAAACCTAGAAGACTAATCGCTACTATCAAAGATGATCATGCTGGCACTTTCCAGCAGGATCGATTTCCTGCACTTGAGCGTATAACTGAGACATCACAGGCGAGGCGACTAGTGCAGAAAGAAGTCATCCTACAAAAATGTTGCTGAGTCCATTTGTAATCTATATTTTTCTTTAGTTAGATTAAAAGATAAATAACTTTGAATTGGCAATCTTCAGACTATCTGCATAAAGGTGGTCAAAGTTCAACCTCAAGTCCAGACATTCCTTTCTGTCAACCTGTGAGCCAAGCGGTGAACCCAGTGTCTGCACACAAGTAAATAGACCAGCATCTCTTTTTTTCTTTCTTCTTTTTTGGTTAATTGGCTTAGATGACCAATATAGCACCAATCTATAAAGGTCCATGTAAAGAGACACACATTTCGTTTCTTTATATTTTCTTTTTGATAATTATTTTGGTTTTGTTTCTCTTATTTATAGAAACTGTCTCGGCTTTTCTGTCACAAACACCCAGACGGACCATGGGCCGGGCTCACATATTTGCTGATAATTGCTGTTGTGCATTGCATTTAGTAAAGATGTTTCTACTGTGTATCGACTGTTCAACAGCAAAGTGGTTGAAAGCAGAATATTTGCCTTTTTATTGCTATTTCTTTGGCACCATCTTAGAAAAAGACAAACTTATGAGTGAGTTTTTGTGTGCTTATACAGCAAATGCCCAAATCTCCATGCTTCAGTTATTCTCGTGTGACATTGTATGTGTTCATAGTAAATGCAAATATCTCTGCTCGGCAGGTTATTTTAGAAAACCTTTTTTTCTAATCTGCTTCGGTGACATTGTATTTCAAAATGTCTCCAACATCGAGGGAGTTGTTGTATAAAGAGGTCAGGGTTTCATGTTCTGCAAATAAAGACGTCCTTCTCATGAAATGCAAGATTGCTCACGAAGGCTGTATACCTTTTTTTTTTTTTTTTTTTTTTTTTACTTTGAGGAAGTAATTTGCTGCTGCTCCCCCTGTCAGCTGGAAAATATGCCACCTGGTTGAATTCCAGAGAAGACCTTTCAGTGCGAGTGTTTCCCTGGAAAACGTGACATCACCAGGTGAGGCGTGTCATCAGGCACCGCTTTAATAAAGCCCGAACAGTGCAAACGGCCACAACAAACCCGAGTCCAAAGACGCTCTACCTTCTCTGAAAAAGTAGCGCTTTTCGGTTTTATTTAGATTTCTTTTATCAATAGAAAAAAAGATTTACCAATCCATCCGATATTGAATTTTTGATGCAAAGTCCTCTTTTCTTTTCTTTTTTGTCACGTGCTGTGTGGTGAAGGGCTGCACTCCGCTCCACCATGTTTGTGAGCGAGGCGCTCGAGTGCGTCGTGTGCTGCTGCGAGTACTCGCGCAGGGGCCGGATCCCAAGGGTCCTTCACTGCAACCACACCTTCTGCGCCCCCTGCCTGGAGAAAATGTCCAAGCTGGAGGGGGTCATCCGGACAGTGTCCTGCCCTCTGTGTCGCTGGACCACCTGCACCCGAGCCAGTCTGACCCTGTCCGGAGCCCTGTGGGTCAACACGGATATCTGGGATATGATTCCAGAGGAGACGCCGGGGAAGGAGCAGCATTTGGATTTACACCAGACGAAGACCCCACGCATCAGGTACAAACGAAGTGTGTCATCAGTTTTCATTCTAAGATTTTTCTTCTGTAAAATCAATGCATGCCTCATGTTGATCAATGCACGCCCGATTGAACATATCTGTGTCTGTCCCTTTTCAGCCCTGATTCCAGACACGCTGGTTTCACGTCCTCACTTCAAAAAATCTTCAGCTGCGTCCTGGTGCACTAACGAGAGATGAACGACTTGTGACCGCTCATTCCGCATCTCCATTGCTCGGCACGTTTAACTCCAATGCTTCTCGCTGACATGTTTGGCTTACATTTGCAGCAATGAAAGGTTTGAGTAATAATGATTCGAAGTAAGAAAGTTATTTATTGACATTTTGAAATGGCCTATAAATGAACAGATGATTAACCTTAATACGTTAATACTGCTCAAAGAACTATTGTTGCTAATCACTGATACCCCAGAATATATAACGTATAAATGTTGCCTTGTTTTCATTGAACAAATACGTTTTAATTTGAAAAAAATTTCAATTTAAAACTCCAGAAAATGTATTATTTGGTGGTTTATTCTTAGACTTGTATTTGATTATTATATTTACAATACAGACCTAGCTATTTTGACTTGTGTATGTGTATATATATAATTAGTTTTACAAAACCAGAAAGATGGACAGATATCTGTCGCTGCTGGTCTTGGGAGTGAAGGACCCAAACAACTGAAGTTTGTGAATTAGTTTAAAAATAACTGAAATATCAACAAATCCATGTTCATCAGTGAATTGTGAGTTTCTTCTGATCTGAAGAAAATTATTTATGTATTGTTCACTATTTGTGTCACATTGCCACCATGTTTTTGGTGCATTTGGAATAAAAACAGTTGTGATCTGGATCTCCGCATATATTAGGGAAGGATTGTTACCCTCAAAGTTACTCTTTAGCAGGATTTATTTAACAGAAAACGCAGTGGCTGGAGTATTGTATTTCTTCATTTGGTTTAGGTGTGTCAGATGGAAGTTTTTGATGTATATCTTTTAGATTCCTTTTAGGAAAAAATATTTTAGCGGTTTTAAATATATTTAATATTTTTTTTCAAATATAGAAAAATGGTTTTAACAAAAATTGTCCTAGAGAATATCTTAAAAGTCACAGTATAATGTGTAAATAGTCATAAATGTCATAAATATGTGTCAAAGTTTTTTGTAAGTCATCAAAAGTCAAATTAAATGTCATGATAGGTTAGGTCGTAAAAATGGAATGTTACATTATGAATTACATTTAAATGTCAAACGCATTTCATACAAAATAGGTCTACAAATTGTATAGTACACTATATCAAAAAAATGCTTTGTACATGCACATTTAACATAAATATCCTAAAAATGACAAAGTGGAAGGTCAAAAACTTATCCAACATATTTACAATTATAATAAAATAGTTTATTCCTTGAAGTTCCTTGATTTGCTAGGATATTGATTCTTATAATGTTCACGAAATATGTAATTTCAACATCTTTGTAAACCACTTATGAGAATAGTTTTTCATTTAAGACAAGACCGATGTTTGAGCTTCTTCACTTTTAGAATGTTCCTAGATGTTTATTTGACTTTTATTCACAATATTCACGAGCAGCCCTTTTTTTTTAGCTTTCTCCAATAGCGCCGATTATATGGTTGCGTGTGACCGGCTTTGCTTTTGTTGTAAATACTGTGCAGAAGGTGACAAAAGCTTCCATTCCTTGAATCAATAACAAGACTCAAGACAAGATAACGTCAAACGTTCACACATTGTTCTCATTAAATCTGTAACGGCCATTGAATCTGCTCCATAATCCAAGAAAAGGCCCTATAAAGCGTCTGATATTAAGTATATTAAGTCTGTTTTCGTGCCACTGTATTAATGGTATTTAAAGATCCTATATACACTACTACCTTTTCTCTGGAGTATCTGCACGCAGGGACGTGGAAAGCCAAACGTTTATAAACAGTTGGAAAACGGGGCAAGTAATAATGAAAAAGCGTTGTGAATATGCGAGTATTTTTTATTGAAAACAGCAACAGTGGATTATTTGAGCTGAAACCTTTTTCCCTGAATTAGATCTACCAAATAGCCTCTTAACTTTACTATGTTATGGTGAAATACAGTTAAATATTCAGACATTACAACACAAAACTGACGCATACACAACAGGGAAGTGTTCACTAAGAAGCTTTCATAACCCACAGAAACCACCCCGAGATTCACCTCCTTGAACTAAAAGACTGAGGAACGGCCACAAATCAGGCCAGACTGAGCAGCGTGACGCTCGTGTCCGCACTGCAGGATCTACAAGTGAAAAAACAGAGGACTTCAACATTTCTTATTCAGACAAGACTATCAGCCACAGAGTAGATGAGTAGAAGGCCGATTTGTCAAAATCCCAACTTCCTAGCAAGCACTATCCAAAGTGTCACGAGGAGAAGAAACTAGTTCATGAATATACAAACTGTTCAAACTGACCATGGATCCTTTTTATAAATCAATGTCCAACAGCAACAGAATCCAGAAGTATAGAATAGTTGTTCTTGTTTTTATATTTCAGGGGCAAAAAGGTAGGGAAGAAGGTTATATATTATTATATTATAATATAGGAAAAATTAAGAAAATTAATACAAACGCCTATCACGTCATTCCTCAGGATGGTGATCTAACTCCGTTGTACTTCATAAATACATTCAGCACTCAAGTTGATGCGTTTTTTTAATCTTTTTTTTTTGTTTCTATTGCATAAGGACATGATAAATCCTGCCTAAACACTGTCACTATATTAACAGACTATCACATGTGCACTTAAATTAACATGTATCCATCACAGTTTTCACCACAGCTCGTCTCATGTTTAACATCTTCATGGACCTTTCTCTTCCTTTCTCACAATGACAAAACATATTTAAAAATATATGTAAACAACACAATTGCGATGAATCAGACATGGTTAAGGTAGTCAATTTTTTTTTGTCAAAAATAAAAAGGGCCACACTGCGTTAGTGTGAAACACTTCATGAGGCTTCATGAGAGAGAGAGAGATGAGAAACAAAGGGCATGGAGTTGTCTTTCAGCTAGCCCTTCACTAACTTTGAGTTAGGCGTCTCTAAAGTTCACCTAAAGTGTCGTTGCAGCTTGTGGAAGGAGGAACGTCTCTCTCCACACAGACCTCGAGATAAACAGGAGTAAAATACATTTACCACAATGCCATAATCATACATCTGGATAAGATGGGTGTAAAATAAGGGTTATAAGCAATATTGTTAAGGGAAGAATTTACCGATATGATGACATCAAATAATAGAAAAAAAAAGATTTAAAATACACAAAAAGACCCTAAAAAAGCTTGTAAATGAGTCGAAGGGGAAATGCCGCATTTGAGACCAAAGTAGCAAACAAATAAGCGGACAGCAGTTATTCTGATAGAAATGCAGTTTAAAACTCCCTTTGTGGTAAATTGTGGGAAAGTAGAATTTTTGTGTGTGAATCCCTATAGGAATGGGTACTGTGTGAGGCGCCTGGGGCTTAGCTGGTAGGCACCGTAAGCCTCGGCCCGGGGAGTCACACTAACGTAAGGAGACCCAGTGGCGAAAGGATGCTGGTAGACGGCGGGCAGGCCATGCAGGAGACTACTAACAGAGTCCTTACGACCGGCCGAGTCCCTCCTGGAGGAAGAGGACGAAGCGTACGTCGCTGCATAGGCGGAGGGAGAGTGTGCGTGGCCGGCGTGGCCACGGCTCAGCAGCTGCTCCATGGCCTGAGAGGCCGAGGAAAGAGCCGTGGAGGCCGGATAGGCGTACAGGCTGGGCCCCGGGGCCGAGGCCAGGGCCGACACCTCAGGGAAGTTGTAGTGAGAGGATACGACCGGAGGGAACGTCGGTTGGCGGCGCATTGACGAGTCGCTGTGGGAACGCTCCTGAGATGAAGAGACAACCGGCTGAACCTAAAGAAAAAGAAGAAAAAATACTCAGTATGCAGGAGCGCATATATATTAGTTACATTTTAAGTTGGCCCAAAGGTTTTAGGTAGCATTAAAACTCTTCTTTCTCGTGAAACGGATTACGCCTACAGTGCATACAGTCCATTTCCTGTTATAGATCCTGAATCAACATGTAAATGTGCGCAGCTAGAGCAATTCCCGCCCTCCACACGCCCACGTTTAACCAGAAATATATAAAGCAGAACACCTCGTGAATGCTCATGTACGGACATGTTTTAACATAGAAAGTGCCTGAGGATCCCATAACACTGCTAATTCTTCAATCTAAGCAGGACAAACAGTGCCGGAGTTTCTGTCCTGCAGCCTAACATGCGCACTGCACTATGCTTTTGTTACCAGTAGGGCTGCAACAACGAATCGAAGAAATTGATTATTAGAAGTGTGATCACGCGATTATTACGTCACTCCGCACAGAGCAAAAATATAAGAGCCGAGCCGACGTAGAGGAAAGGGCAGCCAACAGTGCCGGCAGTTGTTGTGAGTTACATGACGCAGGCAAAGACGTCTGTTCGAGTTAAGTCGTCCAAGGTGTGCGAGCATTTCACACTAAATAAACTAAAATAGTGTCAATGGCAAAATATGTTAAGTCAGCGTAACATGGCACAGCAGCACCACGTTGTCCCGTTTTGACGTGAGGAACGTAAAGAGCCTCCAGCAGGCAACACGCTAGCGTTAGCTCGCTAATAACAGCAGTAAAGCAGTTAGCAAGACTAAGACACATTTTCATTTACACGCCTTTTTTGGACCATTCATTTTTTTATCTGTTGTCTTGTATTTCGCGCTTTATCCCATTTTGGTTATTGTTGACAAATATATTTGTATGTGTTGTACTTTTTAATGCTGTCATATACGGTAGTTGATGTTATGGCTGTAGAGGAAGACACGTGATCCATTAAACCAGCGAGGCTAACTAACAAGCCTCTAATGCAGTGTGGGCCGCGGCTCACCAGTGGGAAGGTACTGCCGGTGGGCCGCGAGAGGTCATTTACAATAAATAAATAAAATGTTTTTAATTTTCAATTTTGAAAAGTTTAAAATTAATATAAAAATATTTAGGATTTAAATTACGTGTTATTCCGGCCTTGATTCTTGCCTTGCCCTTGATAATCAAAAGTTCTGTTCATGGGCTTAGTTGGGGGTTTGCTGTCTTGTCTTGATTTAAGAGTTAGGTAAGGGGGGAAGCAGGATCTGCCAAGCAGACTGACAGGATGGGGAGTCAGTTCATGTCCTGGCTGAGGAATGTAAGGTCTGCGGGTCAACTAGAAGATTTACCAGCCAAAGGGGGGTTAGAGACACACCAACACTATTCAACATACACACTCTGTTCGCTGATGTTTACGTTAAGTCAGGAGTCTGGACATTGGATGTGACCGGATCTTTAGATGCGGGAGGTGGAAGGTCCTCCTCTACGCCAGTTTAGGGCCAATAGAAATCTTTCCTTCTCTGTCTTTCAAGGGTTATAAAACATGATGTTCTTGCTGATGTTAGTGAGTTGTTCTTCCGGCCTGTGTGCTGCCTGAACTGCTCCTGCCTTTGCAAACGCAGCGCTGATACTTGACCTGTGATCTGACAAATAAATTTCCCAGAACGAGAGAAGTCGTTCGGCTGAATTTTTGATAACCCCGACCAGGCTCCAAATCTTGAACACGTATTCTTACACCCTTTTGGATCTGTTTGCTGTGTATATAGTTGTACATTAAACCTATTTGTAACACTTGTATATAATGTGCAGGGAAGTAGGGAGTTTGACATTTTCTTTCTTTATGTCATCTGTTTTGTTAGATAGGGAGTTAGGGAAGAACTGTGTATATTGATTTTATTGTTTGTTTGCTTAGGTTAGTTAGTTTCCTTTTAAAAGTAAGAGGCGTTTTGTTTTTTATTTTGGACTTGTTGGCTCCTAAAGCTGTTCTCCCAGCCCCAAATAAATACAAAAAAAACAAACGCAAAGTTGGATAGTGGTCTCGCTCTTTCCGGTCTCGTCTAAGACCTGGTCGTAACATTAGGGTTGCAAATTTCTGTATTGTACTTAAAACGATTGATAATTGATACGATACAAAACGCAATTATTTGAACAATTCTAGCGGCACATTAGTTATGTGAAACATTAATTGATGAAGCACAAACAATTAATAAAACGGACAGATTAATAAAACAAAAAGGCTCTCGCTCGAAAGGGCTGCTCTTGTCCGCCTGTCGTTGTTCAACAAATGGCACCGCCAAACAAAACAATGTCAAATGGGGCGCCCTCTTGTAGTATTAAAGTAAATATATATGAGCCCCGGAGAAAATGGTATACAAAACATACATTGTCGGTTAATACATTTTTAATCGATTAAATTCTTAAGGTCATATAATCATCCCTAGTTTATGTTTTGATCAGAGTTGTGATTAAAGGTTTGGGTGGGCCGCAAAAGATTTTCAGATTTCAAATTGGGCCGCGGCATTCTTGAGTTTGGGAACCGCTGCTCTTATGCATTAATTTACAACTAAATTAAATTAAATTAATCTCATAGCACTTGGTTATTTTTTTAGCTGTACTTAGATGTGGTGTATACATTTCCTTAACTTGCACTACAATGATAATAATAATTTAATTTATATTAATGTTTACTTGAATATATAAGCTTCAAGTAAACATAGGTGTGTGTTTCGGAGTGTGTCCGAGTGTAAGAGTTTGTGAGTGTGTGCTTCTGTGAGTGTAGTGTAGAGAACAACTTATTTTTTATAGATTATTATTATGTTCAAGGAGCAACCTGTTTGTGGATTTTCTGAAGTATTTTTGCAATGTGAATTTGCAGTTCTGTTTTAGAAAGCTTTGTAATGCTGTTTTTTGTATCTGATTCATTGATTAATCAAAGAAATAATCGAGTGATTAATCGATTATCAAAATAATCGTTAGTTACCACACTGTATGTTTCAGAAGGATCGCAACAATCAGTGGGATTCACCATTCTGGATAGCTCACTGGTACAATTTACCGCTGGATTTACCTTATTTATGATAAGGAGGATCTATTAGTGCAAAGTCACATGTCAAATTAAGATAAGTTAAGTGTGTGAAAGGCATCATTGTACCTGCAATGGTTATAGATGGAGATGGATACCTTGAAGTATGTTTTTGAACACTGATACTTTGTAAATCTTTAATATTTTAAAAATCAAGATTTAAAGAATTCTTGTCAAAAATGATGAAATACCAAAGTCATGGTCTAGTGCCCTACGGGTACAACCACTATATGACATTATTTGAGATATATCTTTTCCCTCTGTGGCTGTGTAAATGGACATTAATCTTTCAACGTCTTGACCAACTGAAAAAAAGTTATCATGTTTAAGCTTGTAAACTGTCCCTCTAAACATAAACCAATAATGGCAATATATACGTGTGAAGCCACAAACACAAAAGAAGCCTCACCTGGCTAAGGTTTAAGGGGTGTGACTGGCTCGGCACGAGTCTGTGACGTTCCACGCTCTCCCCTGAGCTACAGGGCTGTCGGTTGGATGATCTCTTTGGCTTCATGTAGGTCACTGTTAATTGAAATGTAGTTGGCATTTTAAATTCCTCATTTGGTCAAACTCAAAGATAACGGTAGATGGGGGGCTCTTACCTGTCTCCAAGCGTCCACGTGAAGCTGCTCCTCTATCAGAGCCCTGGGTTTTGATTGAAGGTGCCACCACGGCTAGAGACCTGGCCTGGCGTGATGACACAGTGCTAGCCGGGTGCAGAGCGCGGGGCAGAGGAGTCAGGGGACTGGCTGTAGAGGAGTCCGAGTCGTGAACCGTCACGCAGCTGATGACATTAGCGCGCTGGCTGAGGCTAACGCTTACAGAGAAAAACATGTTGTGTTATTTTACAGGAGAACGGCAGATCAAAACGAGTGAGTGAAACATGCCACATTTCCTCTTGTTGTCAATTTGTCATGGTACTATATGATAAGTGCCTGGATGCAGGTCTACGTATTTGACTAGCACTGTTGCGTCGAGAATAGAATAAATAAGTTGCCAATGGGCACCTGTGTCATGGACAAAAATATTAAACAGTCCAGAGGAGTTTCTTTTCCTCACCTGGCGGGATGGAATTTGCGCTCATCCTCAGTGTCAGTGTCGCTGTGAATAGTGATGATGCTGACTGCTGGGCTGGGTGTGTCGGAGATGACGATTGGCTGTGACCAGGTGGCACTGGGCGGGGTCACACCACTGCTGCTGAGTAATGATGCAGTGGAGATACCCCTAAGCAGAGAAACGAGAGGAAACGTTTTCTCACCGAAAGCAAACTCTATTTCAGCTTGGATAACAGACAAGAACAACTAAAAGAAATAGGGTGCACATATCTTTGTCCACTTTAAAAAAAATAAAAATCCACTACTACTACAATTACTACTCCGAAACTTGCAGGACACACAAAACCAACCTGTTTCTGTTCTCTCCACGTCTGGCTTTGCCCTTCTTCCTCTCCTGCTGGGGCCTGGCTTGGGTTGTGCTCCTATTAGGACAAATACGTCAGATGTTGACACCATTGGTAAAATCGGAACATGAAAAGAAAAGAAGGCTTTCTTTTTCCAACATTAGGTTGGAAATGATCACAAAACCAGTATATTGGTCTGACTCACGTAGCATTACATCTCTGAATATGCACAGTACTTGCAGCACCTTACATTAGACAAATGGTATTATGAGAAATAAAGTGACCATTTTAACTATAAAATGGGATAATCATAAGTAAGAACCATTATAAAGTATTAAGTGTGTAAAAGGGAGTATCCTCTACAGTTAACGCACTGTGATTTTATTTATTTATCTAACTTGTGGCTGGGCGACCCACCTCCAGCTGTGTCCCTGCTGAGTGGAAGCATTTGAGTGAAGGGGTGATTCAGTAAGATTGGACTGGAGGGCGGAGCTGTGGATGGCCACGCCCGGGACCTGCTGCCACGACGATGGTATGAGGATCTGTTGAGTGCCAGTCGGCCAGGCCTGCTGAGAAAAACCACAGACGCTCACACTTTAGTACATGCAAAGTCAAAGATTAGATGTTGAGTCAACACAATTCAAGTGGTGCTGGATTGGGCCAGACAAACTGAGCCATGCTGAGGAATAAATCCAAAACATCAAAGACAAACAGGGTAACCAATTGCCTCAGCTCTTCAAACAGGCAACAGCACAGAGATAGATAAGCGAGCAACCTCTCCCAAGCCATTCTCTTATTATAGCACTGCCCTGCAACTAATGCACAAGACGATCACATGCAAAACAACGATGAAGTACTGCAAACAGTCCGATCAGGTAGAAAGACGAGTATACACAGGACCGTGGTGCCTGTAAGAGAAGAATACCGAAGGAAAGATTAGTTTAGTTCACCGATGCCTCACGCTCTGCCGATAAGCTGTCTTGGGAAATGTTCTGGGGCTGAAACAAAAGATGTGCGTCAGAGGGTCGGGCAGTTGATTTTAGCGGGCTTTGTAGCTGTGACCTGCTTTGCTGCAAACAAGGAAGTACAGGACAAGAGAAGCTGCAAGCAAAGCGCAGACTAACTCAGCAACGCATGCGCTCCATGCCCTCAGCACACCTAAGGGAAAAGACAGCGGGGAGGGAATGAAATACAGTTTGCACGATGTGGGGGTGTGTTGTCCTTTGGAGCGGAAATAATTTAGTATATTTTGTCAATTTGAATTTAATACCACAAATGGTAGTTATAAAAAATAAAAATAGATTTTCAAGAAGGATGGTGATGATTTCAGCCCCCAAAAAAGGGTTTGATTCAGACATGTCTGCTTGTGAAAAGACAAATGAAGGGAATATGATGCATACATTAAAGACTAGCCCTGAGTGGAGAGGAAAGATTGGAAACAAACTATGTATAAAAAGGGCGGGAAAGAGATGGCATTGTTAGTGAGAGTGAATGGATTTCTTCAGGGATGTCCTTGTTGCTTTACCAGCACTGTGGCTGTGTGCTCCAGAAGGGTGGGTCGACCCACCCCGGTGCCCAGCCCGAGGGGCAGAGAATACTGGGGAGCTATGCCTGCTGAGGGGGGTTGCAGGGTGGCCACCATCAGGGGTGTGCAGGAACCCTGGAGGAGGGAGGGAGGATAGAGGAAGGCAAGGTCAGGGCACGATGAAAAGTCCATTAAAGGCTTTATCTGAGGAGATGCATATACCACTGGGCACCCTCTGGACACCTGACATCTATATATAATTAAGAAGCTTTTTGAGCCAGTTGAGTGTCCCATATTAAACAACTGGCCTCTATCCCAGATAGGAGACTGGGAATAAGAGGCCTGGCCCTGAATGGAAGCCCAATCAGACCTGGAAGCAAATGCAAAGCAAAAAACAGCAGGAAAAAATAAAAAACAGCATGGACTGTTTCGCTGCAGTCAAATCTTTTGAAAATTCAGAAGTCAGGGGTATAAAAAGGGCATTTTATCAGATAATATCCACTAAAAGCAAAAAAAAAAAACCCCGGTTGCTGTCAGCTTTGCACTAATGATTTGTACATGATTCATGGATGTTGCCGGATATTATCCTGCAATCCGGAGGTAAGGTTTCTAAATCGATTTCAAAGGAAATCTGTATAGAACTGCTGAAATAGAAGTCAATGCCCTTCTCTGAACCAACCTCACATAAGTATATGACACAAATCCCGTTTTCCTAATTAAACTCCTATGCCCCTTTGCTTTAGGAGATGGATACATGAAGCAGGTCTACACAGCATGTTTGTCCCAATCTGGATCTATTCAGAGGAGTGTTTGATGCCATAAAATATTTCTTGTAAAAGATTAAGACTGTCCCAGACATCTGACACAACACCAAACAAGCGCTTACCTGTGTGAGCATACTAGGCTGAATCTGCAACGACTGAGCAGACTGGTTTTGAGGTACTATGGGAACAGAGTTTTCCATCCTCACAGGGAAACTGGAACTCTTATTGGATGGCTGTAGCCCTGGAAAACAATTCAACATAAGGATACCAATAAGTAACACCAAATACTGAAATAATGATCTGAATTGTCATTTAGCATGCATGCGTATCCATTCAGATGATTAATGTAATATCTCTGGTTTCAGAGACAGCATGACACCAATAAAACAAGAGAACAAACGGAGGATAGCCTTCTTGATGATCAAATGGGAATAAAACTGTGAATTGTATTTTGTTACCACTTCCACACGCCACAAACCATTCTGTTGTTCTTGTCTTTAATTATCCTTTACCTTGAAGCGTGGAGGGTGGGCAGACGATGAGAGTCTGCTGGAAGGGTTCTGTCTGGCTACACAGCCCAGCAGGACGCGTTGGAATCGGGACACTCTGCTGAGCAAGCCCGGGAATATTGATGGTTGCCTGCTGGTACAGAGCTGGCTGATAGTTCAGCAAAGGCACTGCTCCTCCCGCAGAAGGCACCTGTCATTGTAACACCACTTATTAATACGAGACGAGCTGCACGTCCCTAAACATGTCCAAATATATCGGTGATCAACAGGTTGTACCTGGTTATGCTGGTTGAGTTGGCTACTGAAGGTGACTGTGAGGTTGCCCCCTGCAGCACTGGGCACCGCGCTGGTGGAGTACAGAGATTTGCCGCTATCATAGGAGCTCCGACGCTTACAGATCTCCATGTTCTGGAAGCAGGACTTCACACTGGAGAGAAAGGAGGGACAGTGTTTCAGGGGCTGCGTTTAATTCCTAACAAACATATTTGCGGAAGTCTCCACATCACTTACTGTGAGCTGTGGGGATAATCCATAAGGTGGCTCATTGTGACAAAGGGGTGACCCAGAGTCTTTGTAGGCGTGATCCTTTTGTCGGCATCCAGACGGAGCATGCGCTTCAAGAGGTCTATAAACTCTCGCCTGTCAGCTTTTTCAGCCAGCATGTCCGTCCCCTCCAAATGAGAAGACAGGTTGACCTGGAGTACATAACAAATGGAGGGTAATAAGGTCAAACGAACAATGCATGGTACAGGTAATGGGATATTTTTGGTTTGTGTAAAAACGAGTTAATTAGAGAAGATTTGTGAAAGCCCTCTCACCTGCATCATGTCGTCCAGACAGTTGAAGATATACTTCCTGGCCTCCTTGGACTTAATGCCCATCTCCATTTCATGCTCTGCTGGGGTCTGGAAGTTTTGTTTCAGTATGTGTTAAAAACATTTTATAGGTACAATTGAAATCAAAAGGTGAAATTAAAGCAGCATCAAGACGTGTATATATGAACCTATACAGTAGATCTCTGAATTCACCAAAACTCCTTTAAAGCCTATTTACTGACGGAGTTGGATTAAGATGAGGTTCCATTTACCTTGAGTCTCCAGAGTGGGTAGCTGGAGTCAGGCCCTCTATTAAAGAAGCGACTGGTTTTGGTTCCGGCGCTCAGCAAGTACTCTGCAGGCAGACCTTGAGTCTGGGAAATGTAACGAATCTGGAAACAACAACATTCAAGGATGAGATTCAGATTGAGAGAAATCGGTGGGCGGATATGACTGCCCAATAACAATTTGGGGCTTCTTTTCAATTTCATCAGTTAGTTTTTTCAGGCATTTGAGCACAAGATAAGGTTTTGGAAACACTGAAGTCAGTACTGACCTGGTCGTACTCAGAGGCTCCGGGGTAGAGAGGCCA
Organism: Gasterosteus aculeatus; assembly: GCF_964276395.1. Classification (NCBI taxonomy): domain Eukaryota; kingdom Metazoa; phylum Chordata; class Actinopteri; order Perciformes; family Gasterosteidae; genus Gasterosteus; species Gasterosteus aculeatus. The sequence continues at coordinate 13,726,780 of NC_135705.1, forward strand.
ACCCAGAAACAGCTCAGCAATCACACAGCCTAAAGACCACATGTCAATCGCCTCACAGAATGGCAAACCCAAAATGATCTCTGGAGCCCTAGAAAGCAGAGACAGGATTAAAGGACGGGTTTCCAAGGCTTTAAGTCAGGGGTGGGCAAACTTTTTGACTCGCGCGCCACAATGGGTTCCAAAATTTGACATAGTGGCCGGACAAGAAAGAGGTGGATGGAGAGTTTGTGTGAGCTAATATAAATTACATGTAAACATCATTACATGAAAGGATTTGGATTTCAACAAGTAGCAAAGCATTTATTTGCAAGGCAATTTAACAAATTTCATGAACATGAACAATACAAAAACTTGTCGTAACGTGACTGATCAAACATCATAAAAACATCTGAGGTCTGCGCCCAAACCAATTACCTTACTTGAACTTCTTTATTATCTGCATTAATTGATTAAAGTTGACTATGGTTTGCTACAATTTACTTGAAGAACTATCAATCCTTTCAAATGTAAATGCTTTACTCGCCACAGCCAAATTCTACCCGCATTTGGCGGGTGCTAATGTCAAGCCCTGGTATATGTACGTTTCCATTTAACTGCTACTCAAATTGTTAGTATTGTAGCGTCGGGGTGTAGTGAGTCACTCAGCACACGCAGGCGAATGGACGCTCTGGTAGCAATCCTTTATTTAGTTCTCCAGCAGCAGAAATACATACACCCCACGCTATCGGTACACTCCCTCGATACTTGCAGTCGGCAATAGCAACAACCTAGAACTCCCGCTAGCAAACTTGACTAGCCCCCCAAAGCAACGGGAACACCCGCCTCCCACTGGCCACCCCCTGTCTAGCATGAACCGCCACTCCCCGATTGGCCAGCGTGAGGGGACTGACGTGAAACTGACAGAACACACTGCTGAACAGGGTCGCTACAGTATTTTGGGGGCCGTAGTTTGCCCATGTCTGCTCGAAGCTATAGTTTTGTCACAGTAACGTGGCTCATTTTTGTCTCAAAAGGGTTACAAAAAAAGACTAGACGCAGCTGGATGTGTTGCACTTACCTGTAGTAGCGAGACTGTAAGTAGGTTGAGCAGACAGCTTTTGACACATGACTTGCTGAGCCAAAGTCAATGACCTTCACCCTGTAGGGCTGCCTGTGGGGGTCGACCAGCATGATGTTCTCGGGCTTCAGGTCGGCATGAATCAGCCCAAGGCTCTTCAGCTTCATCAGTGCTGTAGCCACCTAAAGATACAAATACGCAAATATTCATCTTAAAAACAACTACTTAATTATAACAAGGACAACATAAAAGTAATACTTTGGTAGGTTAAAAAAAGAGTTCTGAATGCCTGACAAAACATTTGCATACCTGCTGTAGGATGGGTCTGATGTGCCTCAGGGGGAGCGGGCTGAACTTGCTGTGCTTGAGAAAGTCGTACAGGTTCTGCTCCAGCATCTCAAACACAAGGCAGGTGTGACCCTTGTGCTGGAAGCATTCGTATGAACGCACAAAGTTGTACTCATCAGCGTTCTCTGCACTCAGTCGGTTCAGGATACCCACCTGGTGGAAACACACAACCCGTGTAACTTGTCTAGTAAAGATGGTTTATTAATATTATTTCAAGGGAATGTAAAATAATGCAGCTGTACAAAGGTCAGTAGTTGAAGTTTGTTGCATAGTGGTTGATAGTGATCAATTTAACAGCCCTAAACAATCACAACCTGGTAGCATTCGTGAGGCGCCCGCCGGTAAAGTCGAGCTCCGTTAATCACACTAACGTTTGACCCCGGTACTCCTTACCACTAAAACATTTAGTGCCTGTAGGCAGTATACTGGGAGGAAGGAACAGCATTTGCACAACAAAAGAGCCACCTGTCAAGATCCCATTTCTAGGGAAATGGTTTTCCATATATTACACCATGACAATGGTTTTATAGTGTAACTGAACATTTCCCCCAAAAAGGTACCTTCTGACCCTGGGGGAAGTAGTGGTAACAACTTAGCTCTGATGTTAAGCTGCCATTGCACGTGTTCAGAAGTGCTTGTTGGATGGTTGCATGGCTACAGAGATACAGAGAGACTAGAGGTAGTTAAAGCCTGTGGGAAGCAGGGTACTGCTTGGATTAAAAACAAGGCTACGCTATGATTTATGCAAGCTCTATTCATTAAGGATTAGTATAGGGCGATGGCTACCATGTTTTTACCAAGTTGTTTAGAGTAATATAAAATACTCATTAGAGAGGGAGTAGTAGGTTTTGGCAGCTTACATGCATCATAGTTAAAACATTTAATGGAAAGTTATTTTTTATAATTAAATATTGAATTTAGGTTAGGTTTAAGGCTAAGTTGTGATGGTTACTATATTATTTTAAATCTTTTCTAAAAAGGGAACCAATTAACCAATTTTAATGAGTAATCAGAATACTTGATTATCTAAACAATAGATAGCAAGAACCACTGAATGTATCGGATACACAAAATTATGTTTGATTACCTCAATTTGGCCCTGGCGAGCATACGAAGGATGGTTTTTCAGAATCTTGATAGCAACAATCTCATTGGTGCCCCTCTTCCAGCACTTGGCCACTTGTCCAAACGTGCCCCTTCCTAAAAACTCCAGCACTTCATAGCTACAGGACACAGAGCATAAGATCTCGTGCTGCACAAGCTGATAATCCCCTTCCCCATTGGAGCTGCTGCTCTTGGTGGTTGGAGCCGAGTGGGGTATTGATTGGCCCGTGCCTCCTCCGCCACCACCAGTGCGGGTGGAGTAAGTTGCTGCAGGGGCCGAAAGCTCCTCCAAAATTTGGACACTGCCACACCCACTGCCGCTGCCTTCAGTGGTTTCCTCAATCTTTCTTTTCTGCCCGTGCCGGTGCCCCCTTGTTTCAGAGGACGTCTCGGTGTGAGTGTAGGAGGAGGACGTTGCCTGCTCCGCCACACGTCGGCTGGATCCACGCGGAAGACTGCCAGTGCTATCGGCTGCCCGCACCACCACTTGACCTCTGGAGCCCGGAGCTGCCGGAGGGAAGACCAGGGATGGTGCAAAGGGTGCCACGGCCATGGCTGGCGTAAAGGCGTATGCCGACTGGCCTGCGATGGAGCTGTAAGCTTCGGTGGTGGACACATCCCAAACACTACTCTCCACCTTCACCTTCTTAACGCGGCAAAAGGCACTGGAGGAGATGGAGGGAGGAGAGAAGACCTGCAGCTGAGAGCTCATTGCTGAAAAGAGAGTGATGAGGATTACACACAGATAACAAAATAGGAACCTAAACCACCGTAATAAATTCTTTGTTTCAAGAAGTTATTACGGTGGTTTAGGTTCCTATTTTGTACTAACGTTTGCAAAATTAGTTGAGTTGAACAAAAAACAAAAAAAATCAATGAAAACAGGACTGAAGCTAAAACAATGAATAGACTGCAACAAAAACTAAATGAACTGCTTTAGTCATAGTTTATGCAAAACATCCCCATTTCAACTCAACGTGAAAATTTACAATTAACAACAAAAAAATGTATTTATCGTAAATTAGCAGTTAAATTGATTACGAAAATAGTAAGCTGCAGACCGCTGTGAACAGAACATTTACTTACTCATGGAGGTAGGGTTATTAGCAAGGTTTTGTATTATTCTATAATAGGACTACTATAGGTTCAGTTAGCTGTCCCTAATAAATAGGCAGCTGAGCGAAATAATTAAATAAAAATAAAAAAACATGAAAATAATAATAATAAACGTGCACTCCATTTACACTATATATTTTAAGAAACTGAAAAGGTATTATTTGAAGGAGGGCATCCCTCAACGCAAAGTATTAACGTTATAATAAACTGGTTATAACATAATCATAGGCCGACATCACCAGCGTCTGGGTATCAACAAAGAAAAATGCTGTATACACAAAAACATTATGTACTATCCATAATTTGCAGGACAAAAAACAATAATTATCTAAAGGGGAGCATGTGCACAGAGTGATAAGAGCTGAGCATATATATTCCAATGTGAGAGGTTTACGCATTGGCAAGATCCATCAAGATTGTAACGTACGTTTCTATCATTAATCTTCCGATGTTATGTTTCAAAGAAACCGTGCAAGCAGCAAAAACAGAAACATAAATCTATACATTAGCCACTATTAGGCTGCACCGACAGTATTCCGGTGCAATGACAACCAATGATCGAAATATGTAGGACCTGCATTTAATGTGTCTGATTACCGGGTGAACTAAACGTTCCACTTGAACGAGTAAGTATAATTCAACGCGGGTTTCGACGCTTCCGAACATGAAGTTGAACGTTCGTTAACTGCAGAAATGGTGACCGAGGGCGAATGTTGGAGACCATGTTGGAATTCAAGCTGATCGCTAACATTACTCTTTTCTAACGCACAATGGAGAATGTAAAAAGACCTTTGATCATCCCTCCGATGAACATCAACATCTGTAACCCGTGATACGAGCAGACTTTGGGATCCAATCAACAACATTACTTAACTCGCTAATGCTAACAAGCGTTAGCCTAACTTAACGAAAATATGACGATAGAGGATTAGTGTCGTATCTTCAAAGTCAGTTAACGTTATACGTTTAATGGCATTGATTACATGGGGAAACGCCGTGTTATTTAAGAGAATGTTATTACATACCGAATTGGATGTTATTACAGCGTCGAAAAGCTGGTCTTCAGAGGTCTTCAGAGTCCAAGGTTTAAATCCCACCGCAGTGTGCTGGACCAGCGTTATGCTATTAGCCTCCGCTAGCTAACGTCGGATGCTAGCTAGGCCTGCATTGTTTCCTCAGTCGATGGAGAGCTGGGCAGCAGCAAAAGGCATTACAGTGTAGAGTTTTCAGACGAAAACCCAGGCTGCATTACGATACTAAACCTAATAATTCAGTGCTAAAAGCATCTCAATTTGTTGATTAAAAACATAATAAATTATACTCTAAAACCGCCTGTCTTTGAGCAGAAAATCCACTTATTCACGGAACAACCACGTCTTTATATCAGCTGCGATCCGTACGGCATTTCCGGTTACTACCGTAATTACCAGGAATTCGGCAGAAGATGCACACAGAGATGAGCTCAATTTCTCGCAAGGTGGTGTTAGTGGTCAAACAATTGTATTCTCAACTGTTATATGATTTTCCCATTGTCGAAAGATTACGATTATGCCGAGCGGCATTAGGGCTCATTTTCACGCGTCCATGAAAAAGGAAGACATGTTTACGGTAAAAAAAAAAAGAAGTTGTCCCTGACGTAACGTAGGAAATACCAGTAATTTTCCAGTAGGACCTAAATGCTCCAAGCGTCCTGGGACAAATAGGCCAGCTTATCAATTTGCGCAGGTTTTAGTCAGTAAGGTGCTTAAACCTTAGCACACCAGAATATGGAGACATTTAGTCTTTAGGGAAATCCAAAATGTGGCAATTGTGAAGAGAATGTGCAATCTTGTGTGCTTCTTGTGGAAGACCTTCAAGCGAAGACTTAACACGTCATATGTTATCATTATGATTAGTCACATTTCTAATAGTATTACTCATTCTTTCATTCTTTACATCCCGCTGTATCCACTGAAGCGTTTGTTATTAGTATTTGTAATATTTACATCATTAAGCAACTTACTACTCTCACTATAAGTAATGAATACCATATGCATCGAATGTATTTTAACTCTGGTATTTTGTTCATTATGTACACATGACACCTGTCCCTCCTGGGAGAAAAATCCCTTTGTTGTTCTCCATAACATTTCATCCTTCTCTTCCTCCCTGTTACAATTTTTTTGGGGGTAGTTTTTCCTGTGCCAATTTGAGGCTCCCGGGATCAAGCATGGCTTATGTGTACAGATTGTAAAGCCCTCTTGGGCAAATTTTTGTTTTGTGTCAGGATGGGTAGAACTACCATGGATCCGGAATTATGTTTACAATACGAAAAAAGTAAAGCAATAAAACATATAGAAAGTGTACTCTTCATAAACACATACGGAATAAATATCAGTAAAAATCAGCAAGTTAAAGTGCAAATTTTCTTTTTTATTCTGATTTCATTTTACAGCAGAAATTATGTAAAGCATTCAGAAGACATTTTCCACATATAAGGGCAATATTCAAAACACTTTGCATGGCCTCAGCAACAAAATATTCTTTTAAAAACATCAACAATTTAGTGATGCTTGTGCATGCACGTTTGTAAAACAAATAAATAAAAAACTAGGCTACAAAAAATAAATGAGGAATGAAAGACTGAGATTGGCATGGAGAACACAATAGCAGGCAAGGTGGGAATACAGCAGGAAATGAGAGAGAGTGAAATAAGAAGAAGGCGAGGAGAGGTCTAACCATAGATTATCTATGACGGTCTACCATTCTAGCATGCAATGTGGTGTTTGGCCACACCCTCTCAAAACAAGGCCTGAAAGGTTATGCCATTCATTTATAGGCAGATTTATGAGAACAGAGGCCATCTCTGCGCATGTCTACCAGTTGTCTACTATGGCATTTTTCTTAGTGTTATAATTTTTTTAAACTTCTTCTACTCTATATACTCTTTTTACAGTCACCATCCTCTCCAAAAACATGAACATATTGATCTGCTTCATGTGTATGTGTATTCTGTGTGCTGATGAGCGCATTTGCTGACCTATGTGTATATCTGACTGTATGTGTGTATGTGTGTTTATATATATATAATATATATTTATATGTAAAAGGAGGCCAGAAGCAGTGTTCTTTATGACCGGAGTGTGCTGATGTGAGAGTGGGCGCAGTTTAAGAGGATGTTTGTTAGCACAAATGCTCCTGACAGTCCTTACCGTGGCTGTCTCTCAGTATGATGGAGATTCAGAAAACATGTTAAACACGCATAACAGAGCCCGTCCAATTGTGAATATACGATCCCTTGACTTTTGTTTTTTTACTTAAGGCAATTGAGATGATGTATGGCCATTGCCCACTTGTTATTTAAGAACTATTTGTATCAAGAATCCTGTGCGTATTTTAATAGAAATAACACCTATTACTTGCCTTCAATTTAGTCTATAATCTTCAAACAAGATCCTATAAAATACTGGATTTGGAGTTTCTTGTAGAAAATTTTCTGCAAAGGCAGCTTGATGAAGCATCACACTTGAGTGCATCAATCAAGAACAGGAATTGAACATTTGAAAATTATAGGTTAGTGAATGAACAGCTGGAGTATCCTTAACATACACAAATACATACATATACATATGCACACACAAATGTACACGATCATCAGCAGAAGTACAACTCTGTTTCAGCAATCATCACACTCCACATACCATCCCTCTGATCTTCAACCCTGAGTAAAATCTAAGGGAGAGATTTACTTGTTCCCAAAGACATAAGTACAGAGAGATAGCGTGTGGCTGTTTCTGAACGTGTACATTTGTGTACTGTTAATGTGTGTTCGCGCACATAAGTGTGAGAGAGAAAGAAAATGAAGAAGTGACAGCTATTTTGTCCTCTGAAAAACTGTCGGGTAATGCTTTTGTTTAAATGCTGCAAGATAATTCCTTTAAAGAATGACAGAGAAAGTGAGTCCTTGTGAGAAAACACATCATCTTCCCAACAGCGAGCAGGATGTTGAATAGACTCGTGACAATGCCTTTCATACACAGAGGCTGATGGGTTTCCTATAATATAATAATACCTATAATTCTGCAAAACTGACACACAAGTGGGGCATGAAGTGATACTGTAATTACTGGTTTATCTCATAAAGCAAAACACAGAGTCAATCAGGCCATGAGCATTCATTCATACCACTGACAAATTAGAGCTTCTTACTTAGACTCAGATCAAGTTAAACACTGTCAAGTTCACTTTTAACACACAATTTAGGAAAATAAACAGGTAACTGGCAACCTTTTGGAGGACATACAATAGATATTTCCTGATATTAGCTTGCACTTTTCTGTTATTGAGCAGGCACTTTCTAAACAGAGCTTTCCAGAAGTCAAAAGTACATGTTGTATCATAATGGCAGTGAAAATGGGGAGAAAAAGAAAACATAACCAAATGATATGATAAAAGCGGGGAAAGGAGACATTCTGTTTAAAGATGGAAAGCTTTGACTTGAGGCCAGGCTGGGTCCTCTGCAGGTGTGACTAATGGTCTTAATAAAAGCTAATATGTTGCTGAAGCACAACCACATTGTTAAATAATGTAGCGCCCTCTCCCCGTTTTGGGTCATCATTCATTGTACTCATATTACAATGACCATTATCATCACCATTAGTATCATTTTCATACTTGCATCATGGTTGTCTACACTTACGTTTGCCTTAGACAAACCCCAAAGCTTGTCTATGCTAGTACGAGATCTCTTACGAGGTTTATTGCCTCTGTGGATCTTACTGATATCTTTTGGGTGTTGGGTTCGCCAACATAACATATTGTTCCGCAAAATAGCATTCATAATAATTGGCACTACTGGCAAAAAGGGTTTAATTTTTGCTAGCCAAGAAACAAAAGCACAAAATGTAAATGTTTTGTCTGAAAGATTGTTGTTTCTTTTTCCACTTACAATTCTAACATTAGATTTTTCAGTTGCATGCTTTAACAAAATGTTCTTTTCAGTAACACTTATACTGGATACTCTTAAAGTGAAGCAGTTAAAATCCTCTCACAGTCCATAGCCACTAACATCTTCTTTTTGTCTTAAATCTCATGCACATTATTCCGTTTGTAATATTTACAATATTTACAAGCAATACAGCCATCCTGTGTACCCAGGTCTGTCTTAAATTCTCATTATGGGAGTAAAATAATTTATAATCTTAAATACAGTCCTCTTATGAAAAAGTGTCAGGGTCCTTGTATTCCCTTACCTCGTCAGTTTATATACAGGAATATGCAATAGTCCAAAATATGGATTTGATTGCCCATATAGGCTAGTATGGGGACCAATGCCCTGTATAGGGGCAGATATATGACCCATGTCCTGTACAGAGCAAGCATAGAGACCTCTCAGAGTCAAGAAGTCAAGGCAATGGTATGTGACTCTCTCTTCAAAACCGCAGTTAGGATTTAGCGGTTCACGCAAAGAACAAACTAACAAGAGACATTTAACCATTGGGACATGTCATTTTTTACCACACAAGGGGGGAAAACCAGTCTCAAGCTGAACCACTCTTGAGCCAATTAAATAAATAATCAGAACCGTAAATAAATAAATAAAGTTTAAAAAAAGCACCCAAAATAAGTCATTTGTCCTTACACAGTTCACATTACACAGGGCAAGGATAAGTCGATGAGGACATAAGTGAGACACAACTACACATAGAAATACAAAATAAACAACACTAAAGCAGTTTGGCAAGCATGCAGGAGCTCATAGCTCAAACACATGCATTGAACAAACACGGACACACCACTTCAGGCGAGCAAAGTGCTGCCTCTGAGAACGACTCCATACAAAGTCCATGTAACAAATTAAGACATCGTTTTTCAGACCCCAACCCTTATCTAACAATGCCCCTCTTACATTCAAGTGCAGTTCCTCCTCTTTGATCGGGTGACAGATTAATAGGTTTGTAAGCCTGTGAGTCAGAGTGTTTGGGGATACTGTGATATACTGAATTAGCAGAATGATTTGCCACTATAGCTCTTCAGGGTGATGGAGAGGAGGAATAAGCGAAAAAACCTTGCATGCAAATGCAACACAGAAGTGAGTTTTTTGGTTTATGTTGTCTTATTCTTTCATGGATTACTGTTTGGATACAAAATCCAACAGAGTTTGTATATTTTATGCATGTCAAAGTAGCTTTTATCTTGAGCCAGCATGTCCAGACGCTGCCATGAAAGTCAGGATGTCGTCGCCAGGCGCTTCCTTGTGCCCTCTTGTCTGACTCGTCGACTTGCTCTTGCAAAGAAACATACCCATGAGGAGTGCAAAGAATGCCATGAGGTTAATGTGATGGCCTCCCAGTGAAACTGGAGGAGGATCAGTGCTGTGGGTGGAGCCAGGTCCCTTGACTCTACCCAGCAGTCTGTCTGTCTGAGCTGCCATGATGGACACCTTTCCTGTCCTCAGTCTGTCTGGGAAGAGTTTTTTGCCCTCTTGAAAGAAGAAGGAAGATAGGATGAGAAAGAAGGAAAGGGCAGAAATGGAAAGGACAGGAGAGGGGTTTAGGGATGGAAAATGGAACGAGTTTTTGGGAGGATGGAATAAAGGAAGAAGATGGAGGGCAGGTTGGGTTTATAGATTGCTCACAGGCTGAGGGGGCTTTGCATGTGGGCCTAGAGGTGGGCTCTCAGGACCCTTGGCCTTTCTCTGCTCTTTCACCCTGGGAAAAAAAACACACATAGAGACAAGCTCAGCGTAATATTTGTGTCTGAAAGTTTGTATTTGTGCATGTGTTTTCCGCTCCATCTAAAGGTCATACTTGGTTCAACAGGCAAATATATTCAGCTTGGTGCACACACATTCTGTATTCCCTGAGTCCCAGAGTGATGTCAATCAGAATAAACACCATATGCAAGAATAGCTCCTCTATCTATGTGTCATTCAATCATGCAGAAGTACACAGCAAAAGTTAATTTTCCGGTGTTAGGCAAAAGTGTTGAGTGTTGAGCGTTCAGGGGCGACTGTGGGTGAGTGGGGAGCACGGTCGTCCTCCAATCAGAGGGTTGTCGGTTCGATCCCAGGCCCGGCTAACCCGCATGTCGTTGTGTCGTTAGGCAAGACACTTAACCCAACATTGCTCCTGTAGCTGCGACTACAGTGTGTGAATGTTACTTTGAGTTACTGATGGCAGGTGTCACTGTGTATGGTTCTCCTGTCATCAGTGTATGAATGGGTGTGAATGGGTGAATGATGTCATGTAGTGTTAAAGCGCTTTGAGTGGTCAGAAGACTAGAAAAGCGCTACAGGTACAAATACAGGCCATTTACCATTTTTAACACTGAGTAGATTTATTTTTGACACTTATTCCGAGTTAAATTGTTAACACTTCGTTGAGTGTTGATTTAACACTGACAAGATTGGGACAATATAAACACCAGAGTTAGAGTCAAAATTTAATCTCAGAGTCAATTTAACTCTCTGAAATTTGCTGTGTACTGACATCATTTAGCAGTCATTGGAGAGAGACAGAGACAAAGAGAGAGAGAGACTGGGAGATAGGGAGACAAGAGGGGAGAGAGAGAGAGAGCGAGAGAGAGCAAAAGGGAAGGATGATAATCCAGGATCTCCTCTCCCCCTCGCTCTGTTGACATGCAAACAGGCATCAGCCACCAGGAGGGAGGGAAAGAAGGAAGAAAGTGTGAAAACTCACCCGTTTCAGCGGTCTGGCGTCCATCAAGGGGCTTCACAGGAACAGTAAAACAACTATTAGCACCAACGCAGAGAGCGCATGAACAGCAGTGGGCCGTCAGTATGTGCAGGTTTGGATGTGTGCACTAAGCAGTGGTGTGGAAGAGTGTGTGAGGAGATAAGGGCTCACCTGTGGCGGCATCGGAGCAGGAATCTCAGGATCTTGCGAGCAGCCTGGTTCTGTTTTTTTGTCAGGAGGCTGCTGTATGGGAAGACACAGGAGTAAGAAACAATACTTTGCATGATTATGCCCTTTGTGTGTGAGAGTGTATGAATTACCCAAGGGAGTGTCTATAGGAGCGGTAGTATTGCTGGATGAGGACCGCTGCTCTTCGACTTTGTTGGAACTTCCTCTGCTCATAGAAACTCCGGAAACGACTCTGGATCAGGATGGCTGCCAGGGTCATCCTCTTATAAAGTGCATACTGAGAGAGAAGATCCATTTCATCAGAAGATATGTGCCTTTTCTGCGTTTAGTCCCAAATACACATCTACTGTATTGTCTTTTCTTTCTTCATTTTTTAAATAATATTGTGGCTATAAATATTTCCTTCTACCTCAGATCATGACCCACACATGTATCACAGCTTAAGGGCATGTACACAGTTTTGTTAGTAAATGTCCCTTATCAATGACGTCGGGAGGAAACTCAACTCATACGCACAACTCATAATGTGAACAACAATGTGGGGTCGCAAGTTACATGTCTAATCTGTATGTGTTCATTATAAGCTGTTTCATTGGAGCTATTACAAAGTTAGTACCATCAAAATAAGAAACTGTAGGACAGGATGTGGACAAGCCACATTATTATTGTCAGTTTCTCATAAATGAATGTCCAATTTGATTTTAGCAGATATCATAGATTCCTTTATAACATATCAGTATGAATGAATTATGAAGGGAATACATCCATTAATGCAATTATTTATGTATATTTAATACAGTTCTTAATAGGGGTGGGAATCTCTTGGCACCTCACGATTCGATTCCGATTCAGAGGTCAACGATTCGATTCTAAACAGATTATCGATTCTAAACTGATAAAACGATTATCGATGCATCTCGATTTTCTAAATTTTCTCAAATCTGAGTTTGCTACTCAGAGGTTGCTAATCACTTCCTACTTTATTTGATAATTAAAGAAAATCAACAGATGAATTACCTTCTCTAATTTTTTATAAGAGAAAAAAAAATCTTTGTCACAAATATGATTTTCTATCAACAATGCAAGAACCAATGCAGCTTGCATTTCAACACAATATGGAAGTAGCCTATGTAAAAAAAATATTAAACAGATTCATTTTTCTTTTAAATGAAGAAAAAGCTGGTCTTAGTCTCAGACCGGTCCGTATTTGTAAAATACCGGAAAAAAGTCCAAATCTGTGAATATCTTGCAAACTTTCAATACGGATCGACTTTTTCGAAAATCAAAATAATGAGGTAAGATATGCGCAGGCTCCTTCATAGTTCGGTAAAGTTGGCAAGATATTCAGATTCAAACTGACGGACCGGTCTGCGAGCTGGACGCATTGCTCTTAATGTGCCGGTAATGATGGTAAATGATGGTTGTAGCTGGTTGTCATCTACGTCAACGTTTTATCTCATAATTTCGACTTTTTATCCCCTTACATTAGTGCGGAAATGGGCTTCTATAGTTGTGTGGATGCATCACTCCAGCCAATCCAAAGACGGGGTTTGTAACCAATCAGGTGTAGAGACCATGGTGACTGGCTCCGCCCCTTACTGTCAAAAATAAAAACAGCGGGCGCGTAGAAAACACCTTCGAGACTAACCTCGCGAGCGAGGAAGTTCACGCTCCGCGAGCGAGCAAATATCAGACCTTTTTTTATTTTTTTATTCCGATTATTAACTTTTCTGAATCGAGACCGAATCGTTCTAGAGAGAATCGAGAGAAATCGAAAAATCGTTTTTTTTTTTCCCCCCACCCCTAGTTTTTAACTGTATGTTATGCTTGAGGGTTGATGCTACCTGTGTGCTGCGCTTACCTGCTTGTATCTCTTATAGCAGCGCTGAATCACTGCTGCAATCTCCTTACGTTGCTCCTGAATGGGACCCTGAAGAAAGAGAGATTAAGAATTTTTTAATGTTAAATGGTTCATTGCCTTTAGAAGTTTAGAATTCATGAAAGAGAGAAATGGAGAGGAAGATGATATGAATAAACAGATCAAAAAAACAACATGGTGACAAAATGCATTACATTAATTTAAAATCTCATGTGCAAACTTTGTATTTTTTAAGGGGAAAGCAGGTATACCTTGTTTTTTCTGAGGGAGTGTAGAGCATGCCTGATAGTCTCATACAGCTCCCCGTGCTCTGCCTCAGTCATGGCTAGGCAGGAGTCACTTTTCAACCGCTCTTCTTTCATAGCTGCACAGAGGAAGGAGGTCCAGTCAGAGAGGGAGGGTAGGGCTTCTTTAGCCTGTGGACTCTGCTGATCCTCAGGCCCCGAGAGAGAGTTTGGTTTGGGGCTCGAAGTCTGAGAGTTTAGAAACCTGGAGAAAAGCAGTAAGGAAAGCAAAAGTTTATTACCTAAAAAGATGTACTCTATTTAATGACTTTAAAAAATCTGGAATTCGTGGACTCACCTCTCCACCTCACCGAGGTAACCAGACAGTAATTTGACATCAGCGCTGATCCTGGGGTCTGTTTCAGTTGCCATTTCCTCCTGCTTAAGCCTACAAGTTGAAGCCTCCGCAATGTGATCAGCAAGCATCGTAATGTCCATCTGCAGGACACGCAGAGCAGAAATGACATATTACACCTGACAAGGTCATAACACCTGATCCACTTGAAGTTAAAAATGACTTCATTTTGGGATTTATGTTTATGCCTACACTACTGATACTCAACTCTGTGTACCTAATAGTTAAAGCCAAATAGTGCCTTTTATATTAAGAATGTAACATATCTGTTATGTTTGAATACAATATACATCATTAATTGTTTATATTTAAGCTGATGAGGTAATATGGGAGTTCCGCCTTATTCACACTAAGGGTCAAAGTGTTGCTTTCATAGATTTTTTAATGTATCGTTTCATGTATGTTGTCAAAAACATGGCACAGATATACGTATACACTGTCAAATACATAAAGTACAAAAGTCCTGTTTTGGTGAAGGAAACAAGATCAATACTGCCCCTCACAAACTGCTGCCCATACCTGCAGGTCCTCTGTGTTATCCTGATAGGTCAGCAGCTCCGTCTCCTCTCCCCTGTCACACAGCACCCTTTGGCGCAGGTGAATGGCCAGTCGTTCTTTTCCTAGAATCCTCCTGGCTAGGCTACGCTGCCCCAGAGTCTGTCTCGGACTCCAGCTGTTGCCCCCTCCAAACTCCCCTATCCTGGCCTGCAGGTGGGAGAATGGAGGGCTGGGGAGCTGAGGTCGATTAGGGCTGGAGCTGGCCGGAGGTGCGTTCTGACAGCTAAGGTTGGAGGGTTGAGTTTGTAGAGTGTTGGGGAGGAGAGAGCATTGAGGGTTAGGACTAAGAGACGCGTTGAGGAGGGTGGAGAGGGTGTTGGTACCGGGGGTTGAGTTAGCTAACTGTTGCTGGGTGTCGGGGCTGGGTTTGAGTCTCTTGGCTGGGGGTGGGCCTCCCCGTTCTCCCTGGGTTCCCTGCTGGGCTCGGTGTCCTGTTTGGCTCCAGTTCGCATTCCGGTTGTCTGGTTGGCTCTCCGTCCTGCCTCTCCTCAGCTCTGGGGAAACAAAGATGCTGGAACAGTTAGGCTTACTGATTCCAGTCTTCGTGCTAAGCTAACCTAAGTGTCAAACAGAGATACTTCATAACCTCCAGCTCGCTGGTGGTTTCCGTTTTTTTTGTTTTACATTCCACTAGGGCTAAATGGCAATTTCTTGTTTATGTTTTGGTTGAACTGACCCATTAAAAATAAGAAAAATGATTTGCTCTTGGCGACAAACCACTATATAGCATTCCCACCTAAGTTAGGGTTTGACGTAGGGCTGTTGGTTATTCTGCTGGTCTGTGACTCTCCTCTCCACCTGTCCATCCAAGGGTCAGCAGACTGGCTCTGAGCGTGGGGAGTCAGCTGCTCTAAGAGCTCAGCCAATCGAGTGTGGCCCCGGGATCGGGCAATATTGAGCGGCAAGCGTCCAAGCGAATCAGGAATAGCCAGAGCTCTTGGGTCCCACTGATAAAGCACCAATGCTGCCTCAGTGTGGCCCAGAGCGCATGCCCACATCTGTGGAAGCAAAAAAACAATCAGATCACACACAGGCACGGAATAAAAGAAACACATTTAAAACATCTTTCAGAAATATTGATGTGGACCACTCACCAATGGAGTACAGGAGAAGTGGTCTACGTTGAGAGGATCCACCTCTAGCTCGAGGTCAATACTGTCTGCATGCTTTGTACTGCAGAGCAAGACAACACAAGTGAAATTAACTGACAGCCTGTGCGTTCCCAACGGTGTGTCATGATTGCGTGTTACTCACCGCCATCGAATGAGTGTCTGAATGAGCCCTGCATAGCCCTGAGCTGCAGCCAGATGCAGTAAGGTCATTCCTCTGGAGTTCTTGCTGTGGACGAGCTGATTAGACGAAGCCCAGCAGGGCTGAGACATCATCTTCTCACAAACCACCACAACACGACCTTCGAACGAACCTTGATCAGTAGAAATCTGGAAGATCAGAGACAAAAGGGTTTATATTTCCGTAGAGGCTGTGTCTGAAATCCTCATTAGTCAATATGTTGTGGATAATATATTGGGTTTGCCATTTATCCGTAATGTCCTGTGAGATTTATAAAACCATATAGAGTGGGCTCAAAGTATCCAACAATGCCTGAAAAATAGTAGACAACAATGGCAATGTATACGATCTGGTACATTTTACTGGTACTGAAGGTATTTTTTCATGTGAGTGAGTGAATTATTACTTGTGTTAAATGAAAGAGCCTGTGACTGTGAAAGCTGGAACATGCTAAGGCTATTATGTAGAAATAACACTTTTAGGAGGGTGCCCTAAAAACATCAACACCGTAGCAATATATGAAAATGACTTACTACACTGGTTCTCAACTTTTTTTCAGTCATGAACCCCCTTTGAAATATTCTTTCAGCCAAGCGACCTCTAACCAACGCAAAGCAATTTTGTTTGAAAAAATATGTAATACACAGTGCTGTGCCATCAGTGTTTGATTTACTTAACCGTCAACATTGAAGATTGCAGTGTTGCATTGCATTGAGTGCTTTTGCATTTACATTTTAGTGAGAAATCAAACATCAATGACAGAAAGTTCTGTTTGGAGAAATGTTGTCCACCTGTACTGCTCTATTAACACTGTTTACTGTCAATTTCACCCAAGCTAAATCACTCCATTTCTTCCTTACTTGAGATTGCTGATCAGTAGCTCCTCCTCCCTCCAATCCTCCATCCCTGGTTGCCATGGTTTCTGAACTGGGGTTTTGATTGGTTATCTCAGCCATTCTCTGTTCCATCTGCTCCAGACGCTCCAGGATGGACATCCTGAACTGGGTATCTACAGGAATGAAGATAGCACATATGAAGAACATCTGACCTCCAATCTATTAAACCCCCTTAACAACAATGGGAACTTGGAAAGCATGAAAACTGTGGGTTTGTGTGTCTATGTGTAGGTGAGATTTTAGATATAACAGCAAATTCTTTTGGCTGTTTGGGTGAACCTTTGTTTCAGTGCTGCTGCAGTTCTGCTGCAGTGCCTATTATGTCATTCCACCTGCTGCTCTTCCACTTAGTCGCTCTATTTTCTCTCTTCTCAATTCAATCCCATTTTTCTTTCTTTATATCTGCAGCACACAAAATGAGCCGAAAGGGTGGAGCCATGAGAAAGAACAAGAGGCTAAGGCTCCTCCTTTTCCCCTCGGCCAATCAAGAGGAGAAGGGTTTTCTGGAGCCGCATTTTAAACACAAAAGGATGATTTGAGAAGACAACAGGAATTGGCATCTGCTATGAGGACTTTGCTGTGGTTAATTATATAAGCTACATTAAATTAAATTCCAATAAAACATGAATTCAAATAGAATTAGAAAGCTAAGAAATATGATTATTTGATTTTCATTAATCTCTCTTTTTTAACAGACCAGAATTTGACAGAAAAAAATAATTTTGTAACATTAATTGAATATATCCGTAAAATGGCTTTCAAAATGGCTTTCCATTTTCTATTTTAATTTACTTTTGAATTTACTTATGCTATACTTTAATATCATTTTGCATTTTACAATAAACAGCTAATTATGCTACTTGAGTTTTAATGCTGCAAGGCTGATGTTATGAAGGATACATACACGAAGGAACTCTTTTAAAGTCATTTTAGGATTCAATAAAAGACAATTCATGATTTTAATAATTTTGTCAGTTGATTGCAAGTATATCTTAACTAACAGTTATTTTCGACCATATTGGTTAAATGCAAATCTAATAATTTAACTGTTAAGTAAATGGATTAAAATAGCCTAGTGAAAAACAATTAAGAGTACGTATTCTGGTGACATAGCTTTTATATTCCTGCACTTGCATATAAATTCAGCGTTTCTTCAAAGTGTGTTAGATCATTACTTGCAGTTGTACTGGATTTTCTTACAAGGATTTCTGGTCTGTTAAAGGTTCCCATATTCCATTATGCTTTCTCCCCAATGGATTCTTATCCAATAAATTAAGTTCTGAAAAACATAGTTCGAAGTCACATCAGCAAAGTCTAATAACAGACGACAGCATCGCAAACCAACTAAAACAAAAGAAAAACAGAACAGTGAGAAAATTTAAAAAAAGGAATGGTGTTAAACTACATTTATTGAAAATCAAAATAATATTTACATGTATTTTCTATTTTACTATCACCTATATCCGACCCAACTACGATGAAGGTAGGCACACCTACAACTATTACTGAATCCAAGTAGTTTTGCATACAATTTGAGGTCATATATATTGAAATCTATGGGAACTTACTAACTCTTAACTCTTAATAACGTCTTACAGAAATTAAACACAAGTGTTCTTTAGATGAAAATAATTCAACAGATTCAAAAAACACGTTTGTCATATACAGATAAAGTTTCAGTAATACACATGAACACTTACGACACAAAGTCTTGTATTTAAGCTGTGGTTGATCAACAACATAACCACATGTCTGTGCCTATAGACATGCTATTATGTGGGCCTTTGTTGTTGTACGGTCCAGTGGAGCTGTCCACTCCTGGTGGTGCTGGAAATTAACGGCTCAACGTGCAATGCTAAACAAGCTTCTAATTATCAGGCCTGCAACATAAAACAAGCAGCCTCTACCGGTCCTTTAGCAAACAATGCGAGGACTTTGCATTTCTACCGTAATTATCTCAAATCGGCAGAGGCTGTGCACCACACATAGTTCAAATATATGGACTAAAACATGATATGCAAAAGCAGCCCGAGGCTTTAGCTATGAAGTGGACATTTGGACAACAGGCACATGTATGTCCATCTATAGCAGCGTGATAAACAACGCAGCAAACAACACAGACATAGAAGCCAACAAGAGGGTGCCGTTTGGAGTTAACATCAGATTAAAATCAAATAAACTACGAACCCAACAAGCGAGTCTCTCTATCTGCGGCTCTTTGTTCCCGCTTCTGCTCAACCCAGTTAGTTTGAAGCGCGCGACTCACACATAGCTGTTCTGATCGAGCAAACACAACTAAGTGCAGAGGGAAGAGAGAGAGAGAGAGAGAGAGAGAGAGAGAGAGAGAGAGAGAGAGAGAGAGAGAGAGAGAGAGAATCCAAGTTGTGGTGTGAGCAGACACGCTTCAAATCCGCCCGCCAGACTCTGAGCTGCAGGATGACTCGGTCATCATCAGTTCAACAACAAACTGCACACGAACTGAATTGGAGCAGGGAATTGTCATGTGATGACGCATGTGCGATTAAATTGGGAATTTTGTCCCCGAGGGGATGTGCCTCTGAAGAACATTTGAGGACAAACAAAGGACCAGAGCGCACGTTCGGCTCTCGGCGTCCCCGTTGAGAGTCAAATGAAGAGACCGTGCGTCGCGTGCACGAGCCGGCATAGCGCACTGCCGCTGGTGCCGCACAGTTTGGCTGTCAAGTAGACCGCGAGTGTCCCATGATGTCCTTGCCCCTCACTCCAGCAAACAGCCAGCCCGCTGTGACCGTAGAGCCGCATTGCCGCATTGCGCAACGCGGAGACGGGGGCGAACACAGAGGAACAGGACATGCTTCACTGAGGAGACGCGCGTGTTTCCAAGCTGCAATTGCAAACCGAAGCGAACCCCGTGTGCTGTGCACATATATGCAACCTGGCTACAAGAACATTGTTTTTTCCAAGAACAAACAATTTAACAATAACAATTTCCTATGATACGTTTTAATAAGATTCCTTGAAACGTTACTAGAAAAAATGGGCTAAAGCACTAATACAATAATTCAGATTTCTTTCCAATATGCTAACGTGCTGAATAGACTCCAACAAATTCCCATAAGACAAAGACCTTATAAATGGGGACTGATCTGCATGCAAGCTGAGGGCGACAATAGAAAAAAAATGCTGCATCCCTGACACAGAACAAAACAATTCAGCCAAATCACACAGCCACGATAGCATCTGTGGCTAGACAATGGATGGATCTAACGAAACGGAGCAGCATAATGACAGCCACACACACAAATAGAAACAAATTAAAAGGTTCTCTCAAAGTCATCACACCACCGTGCCGTCCCAATGCATGACCTCAAACATAGAAAATAAATATAGTTTGCACACACTCATCTCTCCAGGCACACAATGAAACAGCTGTGTACATGTCTCGTTTTGTTCATGGTTTGTGCACTTTATTGAATAAACAATAAGAGTGTAACTGTGCATCTCTATATGTAGTGAAAGAAAATAAAACAACAGTCTCACCATCGAGGGACAGCCAATCGTGCTGAGAAGATGGCAGGGCAGGAAGGTCACGTGCCTTGTATTCGAACACCACAGAGGAAGAGATGACATCACCGCCCATAGCTACCTGCAGCATCACCAGTCCTGTGTCATGTGCTGGAAACAGTCATAATGTAATGAATTAGTAAATCAGTCTTTGTGCTGAGATTGATCTCTCCTCAAAGAATAATTTAAGGACCGTCTGTAATCCATTGTACCATGTCAAAAATTGTTTTTGCCAACGTCTGACTAAACAAGACTTTGTCTCGCAGTTGCCCCTCAATCAGACTTAATGTAGCAGGATGTGAGTCATCCATCATTTACTAGACAATCCAAAATAAATGTGTTTGCTCTTGCCAGACAGTGTCCCTCCCTACTCTTGTTTGTATGATCCTCATTTGTGGGACTGTACCTCTTAAAAGGCTGTGCTGCCAACATATTAAGATTCTATCTTGCTGAAGAAAAAAAAAGCCTCATTATAGGGTTTAGTGGAATGGCAGTCGGGGCTAGGTTTGTATTTCAATAAAAAAATATATTGTTTGTGCGTGATGGTGCATGCATACACATATGTGTTACCTGGGCAGTAGCAGCGCAGCACCCCAGGCTGGATGAGTGCAGCAGGGACACTGATGTGATCAAAGAGACAGCTGTACTCACTGCTCGACTCCAACCACGGACCTGTGATAAGCACCTTCACTCCACCCTGTAGCACACAAACAGAGGCTTCAATCTAACAACATTGTGTAGCGTGTTTCTTTAAAAACACCCTGATTACATCCGTGGTAAAAATAATCCTCAGAGACACAGTGGCCTATACTTTTAAGTTTTCCATTATATGAATATATACTGTATATATACATGTATATAATAGATATTAGTAATGGCCCCGTTTACTAAGTGGTTATTATTTTTCTAATGACAAATCTATGAGTCTAACAAGCCTGTAGCAGCCCCTAGAGGGAGGTTTTCTCCTCACATACATGTTTGAATAATCTGAACAACACTGCCATGTGTTTTTATGCAGTGTAGCTATAAATAAAACATAAATAGCATATTGTCTCCCCAAAATATTGAGTTGTGAAGTAATGCACTTTTTTAGTTATTTCTTAAAACTATACCATCTCCCTTTGAGCCTTGAAGCTAAACAGTGCTTCTTTTTAAGAAACCCAAAACACTGGAATAAACAGTATGATGTAACACTGATGATCCTGGAAAAAAATCTGCTGAATGCTGCACATCTTGGGATGAGCTCTCATGAGACATAGAATACAGTTAGTGAAATTAGTTATTTTTGACTAATAGTTGCTGTGTTTCCACAAGTTTCATCATGATTCAATGACAGAACTGGTGTATGGGATATTATAAGTGTTACATGGGTAAATTAATGAGGCCACCCAGCGAAATCACTGTAATATTGAAATTTCATCAAAATCCAATCAGCTGAGTCTGAGATAGTCCTTAATGACCACACAGCCAGGCTGGCGGTCTTAGTACAAGTACTAACGTGATTTCAGCGTTTATCATCAGTAAGTCAATCATGTGGTGGTGGGGACTGATTTTCCTGTAGCGAACAATGATGAATAAGTAATGAATGATAATCACGTGCGGTTTACTAACCTCTGGGTAAGACCACTCTGGGGAGTAGTCTGTCACACCAAACAGCCTCCCAGTCTCCTGGAGCAGTCCCAGAGCTCCCTGCTCCACCTCAGAGCCCTGCAGGTGGCCTGCTCCCGTGCCCCGCTCCTCTCCTGCCGCCCCCTCCTGAGGCATTAGAACCCCGGTCACAGCTGCCCCCACCCCACCTCCAGACCCCTCAACTGAGATGAAATCATTGATAAGATCAGAGAATTGGCTTCCAAAGGAAGCCTCAAAGCCTTCCAGACTAATGGCTGCTCCTGCCCCTGCTGTTGTAGTTGATGCCCCCACCCCTTGCTGAGGAAGAGGAGAGCTATAAAGTGCCCCCTCGATGCTTGTACCAGCAGCTATTGACTGGCTATTGGCCACCACAGAACTATTTGCCCCTGACAAGCTAACCCCATTACAGAGAATTGCGTTTTCCCGTAGTCCTCCACAACCTCTTCCCTCTTCTCCTCCTCCATTGTCATCAGTGGGTTGCGGGTAGTGTTCGGTGTCAACACTTGTGTAGGCAACGTGAGGATCTCCGGACTTGAGAAGCAACTCCCCTCCATTCTGAGAAGTCTTATCTAGGCCTCCTACCTCTTGATGTCCCCTGCTGCCTGACTGCTTGGAGGTCGTATCCTGTGGATGAGGAAAAGAGCCCATAGCTGCTTCTTCTCTATTCCTTCCACACAGCCCCTGCAGGTTTGGGCTGGCTTGGTGGAGGTTTGTATGCGGGTCTCCATTGGTGACTGGTATGTCTGTTTGTACCGTGGGCAGGCCGATAAAAGCTTGGGCCTTGCCTGGTTCCTGTGTGGCCTCAGTACCATTGGTCTGCATCTTTGAGGGCTGGTTTGCCTGGGGGGAGGCCTGGAGGAAGAGGCTGGGGGAGGGGTGGTGTGCAGGCTGGCTCAGATTTGGGACACAGGACGATGACATCACAGCACTGAAGTCCATCTGCTCCAGGGTGGTGCTGGGACTGAGGCCCGTCCCTTCCCCTACATAGCTGCTCTGAGCGGCCAGCGGAGGCTCCAAGGGTGTAGGTTCCGTCTTAATGTTGTTAACAAGGGCTGGGTTGTAAATGAAGCCGTTGGAGGAGCCGTGGAGTCCTCCATGATCGGCGTTACATCCCTCAGCCTTCCCTCCACCTCCTCCATACGTCTGGCCCTGCTTGGGATTGTTGAGGAAGCAATCAGGATCAAAGTTCATGGTGGTCTCAGGAATGCTGACTCCTCCACCAGAGTCTAAAGAGCTAGACAGAACCAACTCTCCGGCCTCCCCTAAGCCCACACCACCCGGAAACGAAGCAAACCTCTGGTTTTCAGGGGCGACGGCCAAAAGGATGCTAGCGGTGGGGCTTTCATGGGTGGATGCCAGCAAGTGGGTGTGGCCTGCAGAGTACACCGAATCACCAGTCAGCGTGGTGACCTCAGACATGAACACAGCTGTGCTCTGTGTCAAGCCTGCCCCAACAGCCAGAGCGGGACTATCAGCCATGTCGCTGGTGATTGACAATGGGGAGCTCTGGGTGGTGTCAGGGACCTCCACCTGGTTGGTGGAGGTAGATGAGGACACTTCCATGCTGCTCTGTGGGAGTAGGGATGGTTTGTTGTTTATCCTGCCATTCCTCCTCTCTCCTCCACCCGCTCTACTCCTGCCCCCTCCAGGACTGGGCTCTGTCTGGCCCTCTGACACATCGCTGTTCTGAACCTCTGTGCCATCTGCTTCCTCAGCTCTCTGGCCTGCCGCAACACCCGTACCTGCTGCATCTCCACCTCCCGCTGCTGTTCCTGACTCCTGCTTGGATGAGATGATGCGCTGCTTGACACTGGAACATTTTTGATGCAGGCTGCTTCCAGCACCTGTTGGAAGAGACATTTAAACAACAGAAACAGCATATAAGGGCATACATATTTCTTTTATGTCCTTTCATTTTCTCAGATCAATCTTGATATTATCATGGCATTACCTCACACATTTGATAGTGTGTAAGGGTGCCCTCCAGTGTTCAAAATGTACACTGAAAATAATGATATCATGAATACCCGTATAACACAGGTTGATAATCTTGAGTTTTGAAAATTTTAAATACATAAATGCAAAATGTGCAATATGAATGTATATTGAAAGGCATGTCAACCATCACTTCTGAAGGTATTTTCAGTTTCTAAATTAAAAAGACTTAATTTACATTTTGGGGATTTAGCTGAAGCATTTTCAGATTGAAGTAATCAATCAACCAACAAACTTAAAGGCCAAAAAAAGAACTTTGAGCACAGATGGATGAAGCAAGTGATTAAGAGGGAAGCGCTAGGAAAGGGTAAAACAGAGATCTGACCAAATTAGGGCAGGTGGAAAAGCGAGTGGGAATATGATTCAGTGGTGAGAGGTAGATTTGAGGTGCTACTTAAGTCAACGAGCCACTTAGTTTTGGGTGGCTCTCCTGATTTGCCCTTCCAAACCAGATGAAAAGAAGGGAGAGATTGTGTGTGTACTGGGAAGATGGGCAGTTCTATTACTTTTATTTGAAATACGTATTTCAATTACTTTTCATAGGGCCAATAGAAAATCTAATAGAGTAGAGTAATTTGGGATTTAAAATAGCGTTACTCAAAATACTTTCTCCACGATTCAAAAAACTGTTCAAAAGTTCAGTTCAGTTTTTAGATCTTCAAGTTCAACGGATTGTCTGTCAAGGTAAGTATTCATCTCAGCCTGACAGATCAAATAGCTTGATGTAAAATGTATGTCAGGATCTGGCTACATAGCCTATTGTATATATACATGACGATGGTTATAATATAAAGCTAGCAATCACTGCTAACATGCTAATGATGCTATCATTCTGGCTAGGCTAGTGTTAATTAAGTTAACTCATCAGTCGAGTAGCTACTTATAGGAAAAGGGAGTTTGGGATATTGTATTTTCATGATAACCTTATTAAGGGAGGTCTGATCACTAATTTACTATTTATCTTTTCATTAATTTTGCTGTGTAGAACTTGATGTACAGAAATGTATTTTTAATTACCTGTGTACAACTGTTTTTTATTCTATATACAGATATATGATTATACGTAGGCGTAACGTGTGATGTCATTCATATGTAATGAAAATGTTCTTTTTGATACAAAGCCAAAGTTTTTCCTATATTTTAAATGCAAAATTTGCTGGTACAAATATTTTGTATTTTATTGGAATACATTTATTTTAGGATTTTCGTTATTTTATATGAAAATACTTTGTGTGTACTGAAATGATCTACTCCTTGATGCCCATTTATGAATAATACATGTTGGATATTTCTAGCACCTGTGTCATCCTCCCTTTCCTTGATGAAATGTGTATCTCCCTCTAGGTGGCAGCATGGCGCTGACTGATGTAGCCATCAAAAACAACAAATCTGTATAAAGCCTTGATGAATAGAATGAACAACACTGTTAACTCTTTAACAGCATGTATTATCAGAAATATACCACTACTTTATAAAGTTAGTAAATAGCCCCTCTCCAGGCCCACGCATTTCTTTTGACGAGTCCAGTTGTTGCATTTTGCTATACCAAGTTATATTTTACCAACAGTCTCATCTCAATGAGAATCATAGTTCCATGATGCAGCAAGGACATTTTCATATCATATATGATATGTAATGGACCATCTTTAGACTGTGTCCCATCTGCTGCCGAAAAGCAAGCCAGTCAACCCGATAACCTTTGTTTCACTTTCCTACAGATTATTTTGAAGAAATACTACACGGCATAATGTGTTTTCCTCACTGACCCAAGGGGACTTACATCCTCGGGTTGAGGAAAAATGAGAGCAGGAGGTGCTGAGTGACGATAATGCTAACTCACACATGGGTTTGAGTTGTCCAATGAGCTCTTCCTTGCTCCACTTGGCCCACTCCTTCCTGTCTGTATTGATGGAGCAGAGGACAGGACCACATGGCTTCCCGCTATCGTCCACTGCCGGTACATTCAAGTAGTGCACAAGCACAATGTCTGGATTCTACAGCACAGGGACACACACACACACACACACAGATACATGTACGCACCTTGTTTTAGTTTAACAAGGCATTTATTCATTGATTCATTGTAATGTCCTTACCAACATACAACATAAAATGACAGTCTATTTAAAGATGCAGAGGCAATAGAGAAAGAGAAGCAGGAGAGAACGTGGAGGTCATGGAGAAGGTTGGACATAGCGTGTCAGATAAGATTCTCTCACCTGCCTATAAAAGATTTAACAGCTCGAGCCCACTCATCACTCTCTCTCTCTCTCTGACCCTGCAGAGGCTGCAGAAGTGTCTACGTGTGTGTGTGTGTGTGTGTGTGTGTGTGTGTGTGCGGTTCACAGTAGTACCACTATACTGTAGGCCACCAGCAGACCTATGGAATGTCTAATGCATGAATGATTCAACAGGTGCTTCCACATGCGTATGTGTTGTGTGTGTGTGTGTGTGTGTGTGTGTGTGTGTGTGTGTGTGTGTGTGTGTGTGTGTGTGTGTGTGAGAGAGCGAGCAAGCGAGAGAGAGAGAGAGAGAGAGAGAGAGAGAAAGAGAGAGAGAAAAGAGTGAAAAGGAGAGAAGCTTCTCTTGATGAAAGATTCAGTAGACAGACTCAGGTGAGGAGGAGGACCTGCTGAGGTGGAACACTTTTCTCTCCAAAAGAGGATGCTGCTCCAGCACCACACTGTGCAATGCTACGGCAGTCACACACTGATTTATGATCACAGTCACTGATGTGTTTCGATAATGGCGCAAAGAGCAGACAATGGCACTTCTCAGATGAAGGAAGTTGAATTTCCCTTCGGAATTTCAGAATGCACATATCAAACTAGCTGGCCATGCCGAAAAAGAAAATATATTGGGTGAGGGCTTATTAAATTTGCAGCTGGTGGCTGTCCTTGTACATTTCTTGTGACAAATTATACAGGAAATAATGCCATGTATTTCAATGTTTTAAATGAACATAAACGGTTATTCAATATTTTCTCGAAAATGAACAGAGAAGGATGAAGAGAGAGGCAGTGTAAATGTAATTGTTTTTAAGATTCATCATGTAACATGTCATTTAAAGATGATGAGGTCCTGGTGATTGAGTCTCAGATGCCCAGTAGCAGAAGAGACATGTGCGTGTGTGTGCGAGTGAGTGAGTTTGTGTGAGTAAAACCTGCTCTGTTGTCTTTCACACGAGCAGTAGAGCGAGTCCAACATCTCTATGAAAACAACATCCTTTTATACACATGGGACATCTCTGCATGTGTGTGTTGGTTTGAGCATGTTGTGCATGTTGTTTGTAGCTCCAGGGTTTTTTCTTCGAGAGGACCACGTGGAGATTAGGGTCTGAGACCTTGATGCTAGCTCTGAGTATTGTGAGTCAGGGGCTCGATATAGACTAGCATATTGTAGGTATATTCCAGTGGTTTTACACTGTGTGTTTCTGTCCACTCAGCCAAAAAACATCCAATTTTATTATGACCCAAGCTTTGTGAGTAATTTCACTGTGTATGCCTCATTAATTTAGAGAATGATTGCTTTTATTGCTATTTGATGGTTTAGCTTAGTGTTTTGTTTGGGAAATGGACGGTTTAACAGACAAAACTTGTGTGTAACACTGATAATATATGTTCTGGTTGCCCAGTTTGTAAAGAATAAGGAATTATAGCAATAAGATGGTCATACTGTGGAGCTAAATACCTGCAATTACAAAGACATGCAGGCATATATGACAATTAATAACAGATTATCACCCCACTATAAATGCTGTCCAAGTCTTGTTTTGTATATGTATGAATAAGTGACGGAAGGCAAGGTGGGAAAGGGGGGTGGGCTTACCTGCAGCAGCCAATAGCATCTACGATGGAAGGTGGGGATGATGGAGGAGTGGACGTAGCAGCCATACAGACACTAGAGAGAGGAGAGGAGAGGAGAGGAGAGGAGAGGAGAGGTGAGGAGAGGAGATTGCGGGGGTAGACGAGAAAAGGAAAAATGGAGGAAGCGAAACAAAAAGTGTAAAGGAGAGGAGGAGAGGACAGTGAATGAGAGAACAGGAGAGGATAACTTCGGTTATACCCACTTAGGCTGTATTGATTGCGGCGCTAAAACTAAATTGCAAACATGCTGTATGCATTTTTTTCCTAATGTCTTTTCTAAAATGCTATAAATCTAATGTTGGCAAATACAGCACAAGATTATGAAATTTACTTCCTCAAGAAGACTGGACATTATCCACTAGGAATTCACAAAAACACTGCAAGAGCGATCAGTAACAGTGACGGGGACAAAGAAGAGGAGGAGAAAGTGAGGGAAGTACAAGGTGTCAGTCAAGGTGGACAAGATGAAGAGGAAGTTCAGAATGGACTCCATCTAGCAGAGAATGCTTACATGTACAAATTAGTGTGGTGTGTAAGTGTGTGTGAAAATAGACCAAACGTGTGAATGCAAACAATTTAGTGTTTCCTTAGTGATTCAAACAATTTAAAAGTCTATATTTGTGTTTGGTGCAGGTTGAAAGTAATTTCAGTACCACTGTCAACAAAATGCATGAACCAATACCAAAATACTTTCTTTGACACCTTAAGTTCAAGAATATTACAATTATTTTTTTTATTTAACAAAGTAAGCTGAATTTCTTGACCGGATGTACTTCAACGGAACTGAACAAAGAACTTAAATATAAAATAAAGGATCTCTCTCTCTCTCACCCACACACAAAAAGTGTTTTTGTTAAAGACAAAATTGCACACACAAACACAAATGCTCAGTAATCAGTGTGTATATAATCAAGACTTACAACTTGTCCGGTTTTCTGTCTCATGAACACTTGTGTAAACTTATATTTTCTATCCATTTTGCCTCTTCTCAGAAGTAGCCCGCCCTCTATCTAAAGTGTGTTTTGCCAAAGGCAGAGAGCATCTCCATATATTTCCATTCAATATGAGGAGGCTCTACATCCAGGGTTATGTTTTTCTCCCCTGCTTCCTGTCTCTCTCCATCCTCCTTCACCCCCTCTGCTCATCTTGCCCTCCTACCCATTCCCGCCCCTTGCTCTACACACTGCTTGCTTTGGAGGGTCCTGGGAAGACGTGACACAAACAATTACTGAGCAACTACCAGCGAAGAAACACTTTGTATATGTATGTGAGTATGTGTATTCATGCACGATTGCAGAAAATTGCACAAGATATGAATGTCAATGCAAGTGTGGGGTTGTGAATAATAGAAGTGCAGATGGGAATACTTGATCTCAATTATTCCCTTTACCTCTGTGTCTCTTTCACCTGTCTCCGTCTCACCCTTGATGCAAAACTGTTGAGCCCTTTGCAAACATCCATGTGTCTCATTGTTGTCTCTCCATCGCTCTCCCTTCTACCTATTTTTTTCTTTTTGACACATGCATGCTCACTCCACTCACCTCTTGGTATATTCCTGCTGAACAATCAATTTTTGAGCTGGCTGATGTGACTTGGCCACACCCACACGCACACACAAACACACATACTCGCTCACACACAGACGCTGCCTTGAGACTGGATCGATACCCCTCTCTGTTCTGCTGAAGGAGGCATTGACATCATTCCTGGCCACAGGCCAAACACACTCTTATCCTTCACAAAGAGAGGGAGAAGGGGAGAGGGAGGGGAAGGGGCACAAGCAGTAAGGAAGCCAGAGAAAGAGGGGCACCGCTTGCACTCAGCTAACAGCTAAGCCTAAAGCCTCAGCATGTGGGTTTGTGTTTGTGTTGCCTGTATGTGTCTCCTCAAGAGTGAAGTAGAGTAAGTTAGTAAGTAGGTTGGCAGTGAAACCCTACCAAGCGCCAAACATCTCACCTCTACTCCCTGGACTTTGAGTTTCATGTGATCCTCTCTGGTGGTCTTCCCGTCTTTCCTTTTTTTCCAGCAGTAGCCATCCTTCCTGTACTTCACCTTCTTACGATTGTAGAGGATCATAGAGCCATTTTGAGGCCTAATGGAGGACAGGGTGAAGAGTTAGCACGACAGAAAGTCACACTGTTGATTGTCCAGAGTAGGTGCAAAGACTTCTGACTGACAACATACCAAATACCAATATAAAATATTAACAAATATGGATGATATGAATGAATGTTAGTCTCCTACAGTCAATTTAGCTGCCTTCTTACATAGACTCACACTTCTACGTGTTAATATTTCAGTAGGGTGATTTATCAGCCCAGCACTAACATTGGCCTCTATGCCCCCATTTCATATACACCTAGTGGGATTAATATACGTGTGCACACAAACAAATACACACAGAGAAACACACACACCAGGAGCCATACATATACAGACAGAGACGCTATAGTGATGTCAGGGAAGGCAGGAACTCCTGCTGTGTGTTCTTTGAGCTCAATGTCAAACCTGCTGCTCAGCAATCAATCATCACACTTCTAAAACCTTAAGTGTGTCTGTGTGTGTATTTTTCTGTGTAGGTGGAGAAAAAAATGCTCTTCTGCCTTATCTCGTGACAACAGAGAGAGAACACGCACGTTAATCAATAAAATAACATATACTCACGAGTGCTCTCTCTCTAACGTGTGAGCATGCACGCACACCACAACCACACACACTGTTACACTCCTTGTTTTACCCATAAACCTGCAGGTTGTAACCCTCTTATTTTGCTGTTGCTTTATTTTCTCTTTACCGCTTCATCCGTTCCTTCATTTTACACTCCTTTTTACTTATCTCTATCTTCCTTTTCTTTTGTTTTCTCACCTCCCACCTTTTCTAGAATATGATGTAGACACGTCTATATGGACTGAGATGATTGCAATTTACTCTGAACACTGTGTGTATTGAAATTGAATTTACTTTGAGCTTATTTTCTTTGACACCTTAAATCTGCTCTGTTTGGGGTGAGCCTGCCAGTTTCTTAGCCGAGTGGAGACCCCCACCCTCTGATCAAAGCCGAGTTTAGTTGGCCTTTCAAGCAGTGTGAGTCATCACAGAGCGGCTGATTCTAATTATGTTATGGAGAAGATGGATGGGATCAGAAGTGTGCATATGTGTGTGTGGTCGTGTATGAGAAATACACAAATGTTCACGTGTGTGTGTGTGTGTGTGCATAGAGGTACGCACACTTGGACGATGTTCATGTTCTTTGCAAACCCTCCGATTCAAGCAGACATAAATGCTATTGATTGTAACTGGGCTGTGATGTGTGGGATATAAAAAGCTTTTCCACGGTTACACTGTGTAGCAGAGCGAAAGCAGAGAAGGCAAGGGGAGGAGAGAGGGGGGGAAAAAGACAGCAAGATAAAGAGACAGAGTGGGCGAGTGAGTGAGTCCGGTAAAGGGAGGAGAGAAGGAGGAGTACATGAGCAAAGTGAGAGGAGAGGGAGAGAGGAGGTAACAGTCATTACTTACTGATGAGGTATTTCAGTGAAGGGAGAAATGAAGGTCATTGGTTGTTATCTTAATACCCCCCAACACCCTCACCTCTCCCACAATTGTGCAAACACATGTGCACATTGGCATAAAAGCACACACACACACACGTACAGGCACATCCAAGCGCACACGTAATGTCAGTAGCTCCGTATGCTGAGCCCCCCTCCATCTGATGGGATTAGGTGTAATCTGTCCTAATCGTGCCTTGTGTCATGTGTAAATGGGATTATATCTAACTGCTGCTCAATAACACCAATATGACTGCTGCTGTTGCCGCTGGGGGGCTGAGGCTATACGGCAGCACAACCAATCAATGACAAATCCATCCACAACCTAAACTGTGCTGCTGGCCTCAGGCTGCTCCTGAGAAGAGTCCTTCAGTCCGCACAATGGGAGCGCAGAGGCATCACCCCGGGCATTCAGCAGTGTCAGTAATCACAGATGGGGCCGGGGGGGTACCTCTTCCCCTACTTTACTTTTTCTTTCTCTTTTCTTTTATGTTTTATTTATCTAAAAAAAAACAAAAAAAAACGATTTATTAACAATAAAAATTGCGCCTTTACTATTTTTCTTAACCCTCTCATTACCTTCCTGGTAATTTAACCTCTCCCAAGAAGGAGCTACCAATGGTTAAAACGGATTGATGAATATTCAGTGCTGGTATATGAATCCCTTTTCACACCACATTTTATATGAATTTACTCCCCCTCCTTTTAAACCCCCTGTCACCTTCCAATATCTGAATTATACATCACTTATCCTAATACATTTACATTCATTAATACTCCATTTCTAGCTGACTCTGTGCTTTACAGTCCAGCCATGTTCTAGAGCGTTCTCTACATGAAGAGTAGGCCGTCAGCAGGACCCTTTGGAGACTGTCGACGTACATCACTAATCTTTTAATCAAACACAGGCACTCAGTCGTTGAAATTAAACCGACGTGAGTCACTGGCTGATTAAGCGATACTGTGATTGTACACGTGTCTGTATGTGATGGTGTGCGTGTGTGTGTCTATGGAAACCACTGTCGGTGCTATTCTCACCTGGTTTTTGGCGATGTCGTCAGCCACTCATCATGTTTCTCAAAAGTGATGAGATATGCAGCAATCTCCTAGACAAAGACAACACAGAAAAGTTATATTGGTGTGAGTATGAATGTGTGTAGGTGTGTGTGTCACAGGGAGATAAAACATAACGGGTATTTCCAGATGACCTGCTGATGCCCACAGAGAGTGTGTCACTATCTGATTGCCACAGTGAGTCCTGGGCACCTGATTGGTCACAGAGCAGCCAGTCAGGAGACAGATATAGAGGACAGACCCTCAGGGCCAACAACCAATCACGCTCACCGACACACCGATGTCTCCCTCCGCTGGGGAGGAAAAGCTATCTCCTAAATACACACACAGACACACAAACACACACCAGGGCTGCATCCATAAAGAGAGTGCGCTGATAGGAAAAGTTTTCTTGTTCTTTGCAGTTTCAAAGTTTCCCGTCGGATAAAGCCTGCTCCTAACTTGATTCCTAATTTCCTGCGGCGCACTTTTCATCCCATCAGCTCTCCTCACCTCTCACTGCTATTTCTATCCTTCAACCACACTCACATGAACAATAAGGAAAAAAAAGTTCAAATCATACAGATGCATTCCATCGAGAGTAAGGCGAAGCGGAACGTCCATACACAGAGAGAGAGAGAGAGAGAGAGAGAGAGAGAGAGAGAGAGAGAGAGAGAGAGAGCGAGAGAGAGAGAAAGCCAAAATAAATTATTGTTTGTATCTCCTACTGTTTAGTAGGTAAAGGCTCCTTTTTCCTTTGCAAGGTGAACTCTCGCACCCCTGGCTTCCTCCTTGAAATATCATTGTCTCTCCCCCTTTCTCCAACTCCCATCTCACCCACTTGTTGTGAAAGTCTATGAAATGTAAATTGTCCTCTTAAGGCAATCAGGGTTTGAAATGTGGCACAAAGCAATAGCGAAGAAGGCATCAACACTCCAAGCACTCCTTCATCTGCCCTCTCAGATCAACAGTCTCCTCTCCAGACCTCCACTTCCCCTCTAACTATTTATGTGTGTGTATGTGTTTTACGGTATTTGTCCCAGTTTGGCAAGAGAGCACTCAAGCTCCAAACCAATCAGATGAGATGGAGGGACAAAGGAAGAGGGGAAGGCAGGCAAGGAGGGACGAAAAGAGAGAGCAGCTGGAGGGTGCTGGCACTTAACCGGATTGTTTTTCTAAGTATCCGCCATTCGATCCACACGTCCCAACCCCCTACTGCCTGAACCTCCATTTACGTCAGGGATGGCCATCTCAAACAAAATACTATTCCATAATAAACGGGAACTATTTGCTCATTTGATAAAAGTACACCTGCCCAAAACCAACACGGTTTGGGGGATTTTATTTGGTATGTATTGTGTTCTAATGAAGAGTGTTGATGATGCTTTGCAGCTTAAAACATCTCTCAGCAAAGACTAGAGGGGCGCCATGCCACACACACACACACACACACACACACACACACACACACACACACACACACACACACACACACACACACACACTTTGGAATAAGTGAAAGTGAAGTTACTCTGCCACACCTACAGTATGATGGTGAAATGTATATTTTCGAAGATTGTATAGACTAGGCTTTTAGATTAATTTGAATAATGTAATAATTTTATAATTGAAAACACATATGTGTCCATATAATAATTATCACGATCAAGCTGGCCACTGTTAATGTCTGTCTGTCTGAGGGACATACCACTTTTTAGCTATAGATAGGAGCACACACACACACACACACACACACACACACACACACACACACACACACACACACACACACACACACACACACACACACACACACACACACACACACAGGAGTGCCTCATTCATTTATGCATCTATTCATTAGCTGTGACAGGCAGTCACCTCTCCTCCTCCCAAACCACTCCGCAGCAAGTCAATATCCTATACGGCCTCCACAGCCCAGGCCAGGCACTTGGGCTCCCCTAGTGACTGCCGGCCTGAGAGAGGCGGTAGCAGAGAGGAGAAAAAAAGAGGAGACGAGGGTCTGGGAGAGACAGAAGGATGGGAGGATTAAGGAGGAGGGAGAGAGACTTGCAATTAAAGGCCTGCCCCATAAGAGCCATTAAAAAGCCAGAAACAGAAGAGTCAGCTGAAATGGCAGCCTGACACACACTCTGCAACACACCCACACACGCATAGACACACTCTCACTGCAGACACACACTGCTGCTCCCTCCCTAGCCATAACACACACACACGCCAATGTGAGTGACAGAAGTGAGATGGTGAAGGTCGATCCTCCGGAAGTCACAGTTTCTGTCCCAATGGCAGCCAGTGATAGAGCACTATGAGCGTGCCTTGCGACACACTGACCCTTTAGGAACACTGTGCATGTGTGTGTGTTTGTTAGCCGTGGCAGACACTTTGAATGGGAGAAATATCCATCTCTAGAAACCCAGACGTTCTGCATGTCTGTGTGAGTCTATGTAATAATGCATTACGACAGCTCCAGCTGAAAGCACAGACACAGACACACACCTATGCCTGTCTGTCTGTATGAGAGAAAGTGAGAGAAAGAGAGAGAGAGAGTTACTTAAGAAATATATAACAAAGCAGAGAGTATGAGTGGGAAGTTAGATTGGAGCGAGCGGTGCAGTTGGGGAAATCAGCCTCCCACTCACGCATCACTGAGACCATCTCCCTCCAAGAAACTGGTGGCATGTACAGAAAATGAGACGGACAAACACACACACACATTCACAAACACTCACAAAGGCCTCAGGGAGATTTCCAGAGTGGGGGGTCTCTTACAGTGCAACAGACTTATCCAAGAGCTTTCCCCAGAGAGACTCCGTTATAGGGTTTAGCCACAGGCTATCGTGTGTGTGCTTGTGAATGTGTGTGTGTGTGTGTGTGTGTGTGTGTGTGTGTGTGTGTGTGTGTGTTTGTGTGCATTCACATTTTGCAGTCTAATGATGAGCATCACCCCGACAGAGATCTGGGGAAACATAGTTGTCTGTAAACTGGAACTGTCACATCTATTCGAAGGGCCTCAGATGAAGGCATCGCTGGATCTCACCAAGAAAATCTTTTTGCACTGAACAGTTTATTTTGGCTGTACGAAGAGGTTGCAAACTCAAAGTGTCTTTTTCAACTACAAAATCCTTTATTCTTTTCTCCTTGCCCATAGTAAATCTTGTATACATATATGAGATCTGCATTAACATTAACGCGGGAGGTCTATTGATTGTGTAATTTCTTCCTGAGCACCTCCGCCAGTTCTCTACCTCCTAGAACAAACCCGGGATCTGACGTTGATAGACCCTCTATCTAAAATTGCCTCCCGTCTTTTGCAGACCACAGCCATCTCAGGCATTTGGTCAACCCACATTTTATTGACCATGGTCTATTTTAAACCATGTCTCCTCAAATGCTCGTCATGTCAATTAGGCCAACAATGACAATTTTATGCTGAACCCATATCATTTGATTTGAACTGCAATAATCAAACACCAGGACTGTGGCAGGAACGGTCACCCAGAACCATGGCCGTTAACAGTCCTGAGTGACCTCTAAAATCTCCAATGTCATGGATGCTGCTTTTCTGAAGAGAAAGCTGAATTAAGAATGGCTTTTGTTGAGGGTTAAGCTGACATGAATGATGTGACTGTTGTAAATCATACCAATAGTGTCTTGTTTGCACTTTGTTCCTCTAACCTGGCTGATTATAATGTGTAGCTTTCAACAGAAAGAGCCAAACAATGAGTGATGACAAGGATCATTTTGTTCTGTTCCAGCCCCACAAGAAAAATCCATCAAGTCCATTGTAAACCAGAGCAATAATGTTTAGTTTGTATTATATTCCCAAACTGCTTTGCTCCCCACTGTGTGTTACTTCCAACAGCCTTTATATTACCTCCACTGGCTAATACAACTGCCTAATGCTGTTTCCATAACAACTGTTGCAAAGCCCCTGATCAGAATTCCTCTCAAGCTTGCCTTGTGTTTATCATATAAACACTTCATCACACAGTGGCCAACACACACACACACACACACACACACACACGCATGTCCGTGGACATAAAAGACTTGTACACAGGTGCATACAAATGCACCGTCTGTTAATACACAAAGTTGTCTGTGTGATAGAATAAATAAAAGAATATAACAGTTGCCCTGGCCTTCCCTGTTTCTCATCTTGTTCTCTCAGTGACAAACGCTGCATGGACAACAGATTGGGGTGCACACATATACACACACACACACACACACACACACACACACACACACACACACACACACACATTTAGTGCTGGTCTATCATTGGAGGACAAGGTCTGACCTTCAGAGGACAACAGCCCCTGTCACCTGGCAGGGAG
Source organism: Gasterosteus aculeatus (assembly GCF_964276395.1). Taxonomy (NCBI): domain Eukaryota; kingdom Metazoa; phylum Chordata; class Actinopteri; order Perciformes; family Gasterosteidae; genus Gasterosteus; species Gasterosteus aculeatus. The sequence goes on from NC_135705.1 coordinate 13,763,527, forward strand.
AGAGACATGTGTGTTACACTCACCTCTGTCACACTGAAGTGCTCATTATACACACATTCACAGACACACACACACACACACACAAAATTGGACATAAATGTCAAAATGAATGTACAGTGGGATGCACAGACCATTTTCATCTCACTGATATGTATATATAGGAATCCAAATGGTGAAAGTGGCTCTACACACACACACACACACACACACACAGTCAAGACCACTTGCCGTATGGAAAGCAGCAAAAGCTTTTGAGCTTAGACCTGAAAGTAAGGAAGATTCAGCCCCAATATTGAGGGAACATCAATCAAATTTTTATAAGACTTCCACTCTCTTGTGCACCTTACCTGTCCTCTTCCTTCCATCTTGTATTTGCATTTGAGGAGTCGGCCCCCTCTCTCTCAGCAGGGGGGGGCGCCAGCACATCAAAGACGGCAACAGGTGTTTGGTGTCAAACACAATGCCAGGACCCCCTATGCGCTAGGGCTTCTTAGATAAAGCCTGTCAAGAGTCTTCAAAAACTAAACTCAAGTCAACAGAGACAGGGAGCACTCAAACGCACACACACCGAGGTACATTTGAAATCTGTGACGATAAATGTGTGTTCGCCAGTGGGAGGTGGAAGACGACGGAGAGAGAGAGGGTGGGGGCCAGGGGGGTATCTCAGTGAAGGAGTCTCTGGTGGTTGTGTTAACCCCTGATGCCTCATCTCACTGTGAATCATTCTGCCCTCTGTGGCTCGTCTCCGCTCAGCTATTGTTGATGTTATTGTTATTGATGAGGTTTGGTATGCTAAGGAGAGAGACACAGAAAGACGGAGAGGGAGAGAAAGGTAAAGACAGAGGGAAAATAAATAGTGTGTGCCACCTCTCATTGGCATAAATACTTGTTTACAACAAGACATAAATTGGAAGCCTGTCAGTCAGTCTCTCTATTTCTCTCTCCTTTAACTCCCTAACTCTGTTTGCCTCTCTTCCTGCGTGTCTCTCTCTTCTTCTCTCCCTCTGTGCTGCTAAGCGTATTACAACACTCCCTGGTTCAGCCCTCTCTCATTACCATATTCTAATTACATTCGTTAAGGGGAGCATTTGGGAGTTTAATGAATAAATTTTGAAAGATGGGTCTCCGTGGCGATCTTTAGGTTTGTTTCCCCCTCAACCCTCCACTCAAGCTGGAGCGTGTGTTTGTGTGCAAGGTTATGCACCTGTTCGGTATGCAACGGTATATTTAGTCCCAGTAAAAAAACAGTTCCATTTCAGAAGAAACAAACAAATGTAGATAACTACTGGAGCTTACGCTGAGTCCCCTTTCGAAAAAATCCATTTTGAAGTCTGTCTTTGCCAAATAAAGATTTCATGTCATGTGCTAGTTGTTTTGGAAAAGACTTGGAGCCAACCATGTTGAAGTCATGCATATTTAACTCTCTTCAAGCCTCAAAAACAAAACTGTCAAAGACAAGCATCAATTTAAAAATGAACAAATTGTCTGCAATCTTTGGTTTATCTTTTGTACCGACATCAGACGTGAAGGCTTCGTTCTCGAAGAGGGCCATATAGAGTTAAATCATGAGCAAAAGTAAACATTAGAGGTTATCAACCCTGTCTTGCACTGTTGTGCAGTTTGATCTGTCTCTGCCTGTAACGAAGCCTTGAGCTGTAGACTTGAGTAGACCGTTATTAGGATCCTTGCACTCACTCTTTCAGGGTATTGCACAATGTCATATACCTTTCCCATGGTGTAATAAAGGACTCCCAAATGTATTCCCAATTCTGATGATTGCCAGAGTGTCCTTCTGGGAGTCAAGGGGGAACAGAACATATTCAACTCTTCATAAATACCACTCAAAGCTGATGACATTTTGTGCTTTGACTTGGCCAACTGCCTTTGATTACTGACAATTAAACAAACCCCAATCAACTGGATTAAATATGTTGAGATTCCATTCCTCACAACATCCACTTTTACTGCAACTGCACTTGATTGAAATGTTTTATCTTTTTTTTCCTTTGGCTAAATACATTATTTGTGAAATCCCAGAAAGGGTTTACTCATTGTATTATTGACTTGACCTAAGTCATAACCACAAACCAAGAGTCAGCATACTTTGGGAAGCATCTGGAAGTTCTTTATTACATCTTGTGGTAAATAGTATGGCTTTGTTTTATTTTTAAATTCAGGTTCATGGCTTTCACTTGACTGAAACCACGGCGTTGACGAATGGCCTGTATTCATCCATAGCTCACAAAATACAACAGTGCAATGCCTTATGTGATAACATCTGATGAAAATATGCTTCCATTGATAGTTTCTAAGTGTACGCTATAGTGTATCCATAGATCCAAAGGGGCTCCTCGTCACTGTGGCTACAGTGTATTGATTATGCGCTTTACAAGGTAAAGCCCAGTGTCGTCACCCGCTCTTTGACCACTGTGACTCATGCAGTGGGCGCAAAAGGTGTGTTAGCTTTCTCTACACCTGTATATAATGTAAGATACATTTATATAAATAAATAATCGAGGGTAGATGAGAAATATAACCACCACTTTTACTGTTTAGACTTATTGATGCATATGGAAACTACCATGACATTTTGTTTGCTTGAATCTGGTTTGCTTTCATCCAATTAAATGCATATTCTTCTGACAAAGCTATTTAGTTCTACTTTAATGTACTTTTAGAGATCGAGGAGGAGACAGACATCATTCTTTGCCTGGCGGGCTGTCCAGGCAACTTTCCACCTCATGTGAACTGTTAATAGACTGTGACTTTCTAGTTCCAACATGCATTTGATACCTTAGAGCAGAAGAAGACTTACAGCCTTCCAGGGAAAGTTATGCTGATGTTGTGCATTGGACAATGTTGAGACTTGTGAGTTGGAGAGCTATACATATACAAACATACTGCCAGACATACAGTGTGCTGCCAACACGAGGCAATTATGCAGTTAGGCTTAACCTAGGAAAGACTCATTTATGGGCTTGGAAAACTTGCTGTTGCCATGTTTTTCCTGTTTTCTGGAACAAGGAGCTAATGCTTCCACTGAATAGCAATCACAGTTTTGGGACTGAGCGATTTTGCTCTAAATATTACAGAGGAATTTCAAAGAAGACTACAATCTTGTTGGCAAAATCATCCAAAGACCTGAAAAACACACTATTCTCGATAAAAGTGAGATCTTCTTCCTTTGATATTAAGTGTTCGTCACCCCCTCACCCGCCATCCGCCACTTAATACTGTACATTAAAACATTTAAACATTTTCACTGTCATTATGCAAATGCAATATCAGTATCCCTTATATAGTTGCCTATTTTGTGCACTGGATGATGGATGATATATTACAGCTGGGCTTATCTTGGACTAATGACGCAGCTGCATTACAATGCACAACTTAGTACACAGCTAATGTTGTGGATGCACAGAGAACACGCACATTCACATTCACGCAAACAAATGCCAGCTCAAGGAATCGGAGATATTTGATTACCATGACTTTAACAAACACACCCCACATGAGAGTAGACATTCCATACATCAGCGGGAGGGCTGAAGAGAGTAGAGGGGAGAGGGGTGGAGGGAAGGGGGAAGGAGGGAGACAGAGAAATAAGTGATGCTGGATAGAACTGCAGTTTGGGAGGAGGAATCCTGGACACACACTGTGGTCTCCTGAGTGGAATGCAGCACACAAACACACACATACACTATGGTAAATGCGTGGAAACCATATATTTACCAGTAAATGTATACAGCTACCATTCTTGTGAATGTGCTCATGTCCTGGATAATATTAGTGGGAATTCTATTTGTAGCATCATGACACTCAGAGAGACTTCTCTCAGTACCTTTTTTTGTGAATATTATGTAGGCAGCCAATTTACCTCTTTGGCGAGGTTCCTGTTACAAATAGGAGATTTGCGAGGAATGGGAGATTTATTTGAGTACATTATAATATCATAAAAATGGGATACCTTCAAACTTCTGTTTATTTTCATATGTTAGCATATTCAAACTGCGCAATAGTGCGTTTACTGAATAAGGAATAAATGACATTTGAAAGGCAGATGAGACGTTAAGTCATAGCCTCATTTATTCTATTTTTTAGAGAAACATTTCATGCACTAACACCCATCTATGAAAGCTGGTTCAAAATGAAAGTCTTTAATTGTGAAACAAAGCTGCATGATGCCAAATACCAGTTGCTGAACACTACTCACAGTGTGCAGTAAACACACAGGAGAGCTATATGATAATAGGACTTTTTAACAGGGAAACACAGATGTTTACAGATTTACCTTGAGAAATGCTACCAGTAAATATCAGACATTAACCAACTATGTAGTGGATGATTCACATTTAGTGCTAAATATTCATGTTCCCCATCTACACCCACGATTCCCCATCTACACGTTACCATTATCAAATCAAATGTACAGAGTGAATTGATGATGAGAAAGAAAAATAAAGGGAAGGTGACATTTTTTAATCACCACACTTTAAATAGTTAATGCAATCAAACAACCAAATAAACTTACCAGTTTTAATTAAAACGAGAGTTGCAGCCTGGAAGTGGTAATTAGTGGTTTAAAAGCCTATGAAGCCAAAACACTTAAGATCCATTTGATATCCACAAAATGACAATTTGACCTCGCAGAAACTTTGTGGAACTTAAATCAACAATTGAATACACTTTTGTAGCCCCTTTGGAAATTGGTCTGAGGTTTTTAATTACTTTAGCATTAAATAGTATATTTTGCACTTGCTGCCATCCTCCTCTTTGTGTCTTTATGGATGTTTACTCAACTTAACTGTCTGGAATATAATACTCTTACAATTTACAAATGCAACTTAACACAAAAATCAAGCTTATGAATATTATGTCGCACTACAAATAATATATCTCACCATTGCTTAAAAATTCTGTAGAGACCAAATCAACACTATGCCACAATAAGCAAAAGAAAGAAACACATAACATGTAAAACAGCTAAATTCTATGAAACCAGTGAACTAAATTCATTTTGAGAAAAGCTATTTGCTACAATTCACAAGTTACAGATCAATATGTCAGGATGTTTGGTGTAGTGCAGAAAGACGTACTGTAAGCAATCATACAAAATTGTGAGAGGCACTTCCAGATATTTTGACATGATTTTTTCTCCTTTAAGTATTGTTGGACTGAAACCTGGTTGATAAAACATGAGCAGAGAGTATGAAATATGTATTGGTTTCCAAAATCCTGAACTTGGAATATTCTTTTACAGGTCTCTAAGCTCCGGGCGTTATTAAGTCAGAGAATGAAGACGCTAAAGAAATCAATACGGCCCCCGCACCTGTGCTGCTTGATTTACACTGTGATTTCTTTGTTGACATCTCACTGTTATTTGGGGATATAAACATGCAAAATTGCCTCGCGCTGCTGTAAAGTATGTTTTACTCCTGAAGCCGTTGTAAATTCTGAGGAGAAAGTTATCAAAGTTAAATAAAGTTAGAAAGTTTTCTAGATATAGCTCTACACATGAAGTATACACACACAAAAATCGCATAAGGACCAACTGTGTGCACATTCTCACACACACACACATTTTAATGCTTTATCTGTCTCCAATGAATCAAATCTAATCTACACAGGACTCAGATATTACAGTTGTTCTATGTGGGAACATTTAAGGATACAAAAAGTATGGTCTCCAGTGTACAGCCTGGCGTCTTATTACAGGAGACACTGCCGGCCATTCAGTTCCTTTTGGCTGGGCTTGGAAGTTAAGACACAAAGACACACTCTAACACACACGCAGGCACACACAAACGAGCTGAGGCGCACACACAGCTCCTTCACACTCATAGTCACACATTCCCACTGTTTAATATATTTCTGTGTCTCCAGTTAACAATATTTTGTGTCAAATTATAGTGGGCAAGATAAATAGTGGGGCTGTGGCAGCATGCGGGAAAATAGAACAGGAGAATGTGAGGCTTCCTGTTGGGTAGGAGGTGAGGAGAGGAGAGGAGGGGAGAGGAAAAGAGAGGAGAGATACTAACTCCTACTTCAGACACCTGGCTTTTCCTGACTAGACTTGTATAACCTGGTTGATCTCAGCCCCCTTATGAACTTGTGTATGGTGAAATATCTGCATAACCCGCTGAAATACAGATTCCAACAGTCTGTGAGGCTTCTACGCACATGAGCAATTTACCGTGTGCAGCCGCATTTGCAAATGAAAAGCTTTCCGGATAATTACATGAATCAACAAGGAAATTACATTCATGAATAGAAGGAATCCAATTAATTCTTTGCTTTGCTGCAAATTTTTGGTTCATATTGCCAGTTTGGTCAGCAGGAGAGTATGGACGCCTTGAGTTTGAGCGGAAATGGAAGTCACAACAGACACAAAATGACATTGGGTGTTAATTGGGCTATGCCGGCTCAGAGAGAGATGAAGAGATAGACAAAGAGGCGGAGAAAAAGAGAGATGTGGGGAGAGAGGGAGAGCCTGGAGGACTAATTAGTGATTATAAGTTGGCGCTCTCCAAACATAAAATATTTCTCCACCCAAAAGACAGAAGAATAATTCAAAATAAAATAATAGGAATCAAACACCGGGAGCTGTAAAGCCCCCCTTTAGTATTGTGTCTGTGCGCATGTCTGGGTATGAACATGTGTGCAAGAAGCATGTGTGAGGGATTGTGTGTGACTGCGTGTGTGAGAGTGTGTGTTGGCTCCTTTGCCCCCTCATTAAACCATGCTTTACTCTGGTAAATGGCAACAGAACAGAGCTCAATGTCAACTGAGGAGGTTACAGCCATGGGCTCACACACACACACACACACACACACACACACACACACACACACACACACACACACACACACACACACACACGCACACACACACAGTGACACGGATACACCAAGTCTCTTGCTAACACACGTTATCTAACAAGTACATGAACGGCAAACCCAGTCCACTTAAAAAAAACGAAACTCTTGGTAAGTTACCAAAGATGTGTTACTGTTGTCTTTGTTCTGACACAGCAGACAAAATGGAGATTGTCAGCCTCTCCCGGTCCCATGCCAGTGTGTGCTGGACATTAGCAATTCACACATCAAATTCATAAATCAAGGGCACCCTTCACCGCGGTGTGAACGGAGCACAGAGACCCGCCGCTGGCTGGCTGCTTACTATATCGCTGACGCTTTCTATACTTTTTTCCGTGGTTTTGACATTAACATTGTCTGTCCTGTGTAACTTTTCTTTCTACGTGTTTGTGTGAAGTATTGTAGGTAATGAGTACAATTCTTGCATATTTAATTCAATGTATATATTTAATGGCTCACAAACAACAATAATGACACAAATAATAACTAAAACAAACACACACACACACACACACACACACACACATGACACACAGGGCTCTGTTTGGGATGGAAAATTGAGCTCACACAAGCTGAGATGAGACAGGACACAGAGGTGGGTGCGAGGGAATTTTTACCTGAGATTAAGAGCCTTTGTCCTTGATTTTTGTGTGCGTGTGTCGAACATGGTTGGTATCACGAGCAGACACTGGCTATGTCAAGTTTCTCTTATCACCTTCAATGTACTGAACAATCACGAACAGCGTTCGTGTCAAACATGCAACATCGATCAAACCATTAAGCGGGACACACACGCACCCACCCCTAATCTGTTACCATGGCAACACCTACCCTCGATGCAGACGCACATACACGGGAGGCAGATGGGTTAGTGGTATAAAATGTATATGCTTTTTGATCAACATCTCAGTCAGGCAATCATGTTAGCGCCATACAGCGGCACCGCCAGCCAGACGCGTGTGCGAACTGTCAATTGCTGCTTTCACACCACGCAGCTATCAATATATCACAGCATGACAAGAGCAGACTTACACAATAAAACACTGCATGCTTCATTTCATATTATTTCATATCGTTACCAGAATAATGACATGTTCTGACACTTGCTTTCTGCACCCGTACAATTGAGCAACATCACATGCAGAGGCATTGTGGCACAGACGGCTGTCGTCTGTGTGATGTACTGGAGTCTGTACCGACCCATTTGACAGTTGCATCATTTGAGTCACAGTAGCGGGGGAGGGAGGGACGCTCTGAAGTAGAGGCCTTTAAAATGCACATGGCATGCTCAGCCGCTCATGAGTGCATGTTTTGTAGTTAAAATGTAAGCTTTTGAAAGGGAGTGTAAGTTAGTATTGTCCCTGTCTTCTTGTGTGAGGATGTCAAGGGGGCCCCCATAACAGTAACTATATGTTTTCACCAGCAATACCCAGGACCAGAGTCTAAAGTTTTTCTTTGTCTACATTTGAAAAAGTTGTATAGCCCCCATATTTCACTGCTCCGTAGAATTTGCTGGAACTCAACAAGTCATTCTCCACTGATGGCTAAAGCAGCCTCTACCATCGGTCTGTCCACCTGAGTGTGGTTTGTTATCTAAAACTAGTCTATAGTCTATTACCACGGACAGATACACATACACCCCCAATCTATTATTGAACAAAAGGCTCACGCCTCCTCTCAGCCCTTCAGGGAGGAATCCATCCCTCCATCCCAGAATAATTTCACACATCAGTAGATACGCAAAAGAGAGAGAGAGAGTGAAAAAGAGAGTGAAAGAGAGACGAAAGAAGAAAGGAACGGACAGAGAAGAGGAGACGTAGATGGGGTAGAAATGTATGGGGTCACAGCTCAGTGCTTGTGGGAGGCCAAGGTGTCGGGGGGAGCCATGCGTGACAAAACAGAGATCAGAGAGTCATATGCAATCGCGCACACAGACAAGAAAACAAACGCACACACATGCTCATGCACCCAGAAACCACACACACACACACACACACACACACACACACACACACATGCACAGACATTCTCTTGCCAAGTAAAAGGTGAGAATAAGGACATATCAGAGAGAGACTTGTAAAGATTGGGTCCGACTTAATCAAAGGCATCCTCATCCAAACACAGAATGGTAATCTCTTTATCTATCTCTTCCTATTCAGAAGTGCACACACGGACACACTTACACACACATACATACGCACGCACACACTCTCTAAAGATAATCCTAATTCCTCATGCAAACAACAGTGAGGAGACACAAAACCAATTTTGGATTTTCTTATGCGTAAGCGTATGAAAATGAAGTATTGTATGGAAACCCACCAAGGCGCAAATATATACACACACCCAATCGCAGACACACCGGTGTGTCTACACACCGAATAATTACTGGGCGTTTTCAATACACCACTTGTTTATAACACATCACCACACGTCACAAGTAACATCCAGGAAGACATTATATTTGAACACACAACTTAAGGTGATGCAAATGAATAAATAAATTGAACGCTTTGAATTTGACAGATGACTCGCAGGCTGACATAAAATCCCACGTATTAGATTACGCCACAATCTACGCTCTGTAAAACCCTAGAATGTGTCTTTAATTTGATAACCAATGACAATTTCAGAAAACTGCTATACTTCCTGCAATGTCTGCAATACATACACAGATCAACACAAGCAGACAAAAAAATGAATTCTTTCTACTGCAGCTTCAAAATAATCGGCTGCAATAATCTTGAGCTGTACATATCCTTACGGACACACTCACACAGAAGGAAAAACATACATGCACTCGACGCACAGCATGTATACTGCTCACCCTACGACAAGCCCCCCTACCAAAGCACCAAGCTAGAGGAGCAGCGGACACAATGGGGTGTTTAAGTATGCAGGAAACTTTATGGGTGGAAGAGGAGCTTTGAAGGAATCCGCTGAGGGACACCCAACCTCCCTCTGAACTGAGCCTGCACCTCCTCATCAGAGAGAGAGAGAGAGAGAGAGAGAGAGAGAGAGAGCAATGGAGAGGGAGAGGCAGAGGGAAGAGGGTGTATGGGGGGGTTGAAAGATAAAGATAGAGAGTACTAGATGGTAGGTTGGAAGGGAGACACAGAGAGTGCAGGAGAGGGAGTAGCAACAAGGTGCCTCGGTCTGCTCTCTGCGACTTGTGCTCAATTGCTGGTTAGGCTGATGTGTGGAAGTCCCTGACAGGCAGCGGTTTCGTTGTTCTGTACCATACACAAACACACACGCACGCACACACCGTCTATTCATGTGAGCGCACTATTCAGTAGGCGCCGTGCTTAACTCCCAGTATGACCTTCATTGAGATGGATTGCATGAAAAATGTAATGACTTCCCTGAGAGAAAAACCACAGGCCAAATCAGCTTTGCATTGCATAATAATGCTGGACTTGGTAATCAATAACACAAACACACATCCATAATATAGTGCACAGACTGCACATGGAGAAAATGTCTCAGCAGAGGCCAACAACATCACAATGGATGGAGCAAACCACTGGTGGTGAACTGTGCAATGCATAAACAAGGAGCTATTGACGATAAATGCCTGAATCCATTTCCAACCATCAAACACTTGCCTAAGCTAACAGCTTAAGTCTTGAACAACATGCAACTCGGAAAAGCTTTTCAAACCTCAAAATGTTAAGCTCAGGGTTATCTTTGGCCATGAGTAAAGAGTGGCCCCAACCTAATTTGGCCTCATTGTACCACTTAGCCAGCAGCCCAGTTGAAGTTATCTTTTGATAATGCAGCAAACATGATGCTAATTCTGCCCAAGAGCAGAGTAAACTATATTGATGAGTGGTAGCCAGGAGTTTGTGTGAAATCGTCAACAGTCTGCTTTTAATGTGGTAAATTCTGACGAAAGTGAAGTGAAGAAAAGCCTCTCACTTTGACTTGACTCTGAACGGTCACTGCTTTCTGTGTTTATTCCTCACAGACAGCTTTTTGTCTGCATTTTATTTTTTTTAGGACAACATTACACGACTGGAGCATCATGTTCACAGAAAAAAACTATGAGCCAAAATTTGCTACATATTTAGAAGTGTTCTTTGGTTGCATAGCAACAATGTTAGGTTCACAATAACAATCTTTATCCTACTGACCATAGGGTTATTGAACCCACTAACACTCTGCAGTGGAAACATTCAATCTGCAGCCTCATTTCTTGTTTGTAGTCGCTAAGCCGTATGTAGTTTTACACGATGGGGCCCGATTCCTATCCTTAACCCTAAGTTGCTTAGATTACAAAGCAAGAAAGCGACACACCAAATGTGATATATAGTCAGTTGGAGTTTAGGCTCTTTGCTATTTCTTTTGTTTGAGCCTTTATTTCCTGCTGTCACAGTTTTACGGTCCCATAATAAAAAGTTTCCATTGTGTTTGTTTACCTCCTCTTCATCGCTCAATGGGACATTAGCAAGAGATGAGTCACCAGGAGAAAAAAACACTGCGTTCATCTCACTGCTGCGGGTATTTCCCTCAAAGTCTCACCTCGTTGGTGTTCCAGCGATGGCGCTCCTTGGGCAGAGAGGAACATTTGGGCAGACACTCTAGCAGCTTCTTAGGAAGGTAGATCTTCAACTGTCCTGGCTCATCTGGAGCAGTTGGGGGAGGTGGGCGAGGGGAGGCGGGGGGGGGGGGGGGGTGAAGATAAAGGAAGATAAATGAGGGATGAGTAGGAAGAGGAGAGAAATTTCTCATCAGACACAGAAACATTGTGTGAGGAGAATACCAAAAAAGGAGCATCTCTGTGATCTGGGTGAATAAAATCATAACAGGCTTTTAATTAAGTCTATTTAATGGATAATGTAACTTTATATTAGTGAATCTGCGTTTGAATTTTCAGTCTTCTGACGCTTTAATTGATTTGGGTCTAACTTCCCGGGATTTCTGATTCATCAGAAATCAGCTGAGAATTTGTGGCAGTGATGAAATGTCTGTGTTCTTTCAGTGAGGCATCTTAGAAATGTGGGTGTTTGCCGTGACGAGTATGTTTGAAATCAAGATACATGATACTAAATAATTGTTAAGTATACAGGGCGCAGAGGGAGTGGCGAGGCACTTATTTTGGGTGAAGGGGCACAGCGCACCTGGGTCCCACCTGCGTCCCATCTGGAAACAGATTTTGATTTAGTAGAATCCATTATCATACATTATCAGTGCATTGGGGGTTTGTAACAATCATGGCCAATCATATAGGCTTATCTTATCCATTTTAAAAGCAATGCTCTTCGTACAGTGTTATAATGACAGTTTGGTAATGGAGCAGAGACTGTAGACTAGCTCCTCCTGAGAGAAATAATAATATTCCTGTACGGGAGCTAGAGAGAGACAACTGCAAATATAGAGCAGCCCAAACGTTGCTACAGGCAGGAGATGTTTAGTCTCCAGTTTAAATCATGTTTGTTGACATCCTGTAATTCTTTCCTATTCTTATCCTATAAACACCATTCTGCCGCTTTAAATAGTCACTTAACTGAACTTTATTTTCAGACGACACACAATTGAATTAACAATAGGCCTTAACTATAAATGATTTTAAGTGAATTTGTGATTTGTGTTTAAATAAATGTTCCTGACCATCTCTACTGCCTTTTCCATATCAACCTATATCTATTTTGATCAGGTAAAGCAGCCATTTAGAAGAGCTATATGTTGACTAATCCCGAGTTTGATTTGTGAATGTGTTGTTGAACACAAGTTAATTCATAAATGGGCCCAAATAAATGTATTTAGGCTGAGTTAACAGACATCTAGTCAGTTAAATGAGCAGACACTATGGTAGCCTTTCATACCAGCTTCAATGTTATAAGTTGGCTACAATTACCAGATCATCACGAGTATTCACAATCCCCCATGCGGCTCAAAGGAGTACTGCAGAAATAAATGTTTAATAAAAGACCATGAAAAAATCTGCCCAAACTTAATCTCCTGTAACACACCTGTCGGTCCCGACCCAGTCATTGGGAAGGACTGCACTAGAGCACCGAATGTGTTTGCTGCTCAGCTGTTTTAAAAGATGGTTCGAAGTGTTGAAATATTTAAATCTAGTATTTCTGTATTGAGAGATGAATCAACATATTATTAGTCGTTTCTGAATCTTTCATGATATGTGGTTTTATTGACAAGAATACATCACACCATATCCTTTAATTAAAAGAGAACATACTTGTTTTTGTAGAAGTGGAATGCAATGTGACTACTAATGAAAGAACATATAACTGAAAAGTCAAGCAAAGCATGGGAGACTTATTTTGGAGAGACATAAAAAAGGTAATATTCTTCACCACCCCATGCTGTGTAGATGCATGTGTGTGTGTGTGTGTGTGTGTGTGTGTGTGTGAGCGTCTGTTTGTTAGTGTGCCCAACGGCTGTGCCGTTCAGAAGTCAAAGAGAGCAAGCACTCAAAGGTTATTGATAAGCATTTGAGTAGAGGGCGTCCATTCATGACTCCCCTGGGAAGATAGGAATTATACTCTACCTGGGGGCAGACGACACAGCGAGAGAAAAGGAGAGATAGGTGTTGGGAGACGGAGAGAGGCAGGGAGACAATGAGCCAGAGAAAGATTGTTAATGAAGAAAAAAGAAACGTAGGAAGCGGAAGAAGGTTTAAAAAGTGAAAATCTCACATGGCCAGGAGATGGAACAATGTAACACAGGGACGTGGGGTCTATGTGTGTGCTTATTTGAGTGTGGAGATGTCAGAGCAAGTGCGCGTTTGTGTCAGTAGGAGGTGTGTTCAAGCACGTATAACCCCCCCCCAATCAATTATGTATTTATTAATAGACGGCCTGAGAAGACACATTTTCAAACAGCTGAACTGTGCAGCAGCTTAGTTAAACAGCTGAATGGTGCAGCTTAGTTAAAGCCTAATTTCTTTTTTAGCAGCACTCCAGCCTTTCTGCCATGAATGCCAATCAGCATTTAAACCCCACCCCTCCTGGCTATAACCCCGTTCCCTCCCATTCTGAAGAATTCTCATCAGAGCCTCTCCTTTGAAATGTACCAGAACCACCACATCAAACAAGCCCGTTGCACATGCATATAAGCACACACAGAGACACAAGCGCACACGCGCAAGACTCACACAGACACACACAATGCCTTCCGATCAAAGCAAAGACCAGTGACCTTGGCACCGAAATCCGTTTCAAAGTACACCTTCACCAACTCGACCGTTGTCTTAACCTCACATTTACTCTTCACGCTGAGCAAAGGCAAGTTATGCAAGACCAACTCTGCAGATTTGTTGAATGCTGATGAGCTTTTAGACCCCAAAGGCTTGTATCTTGTGTTTCTAACAATCTTGAACCAGCAAATGCGCCCCTGTTTTAAGAAATTCAGTCTGGGTACTGACGCAATTGTCTTTTTCCATCTGCTCCAAATGGCTCTCCGTGGAGCTGTACAGAGCTGGTGTGACATTGGACGAAAACTTCTTTTCTCTTTCTGCCTACCCAAGAGGATGAACCAGCCCGGGACACGGGGAAAACACAACTCAATATGTCAATTATGTGCTGCTCATATATATTTGAAATAGTATAGATTCAATACCCGCATTAGTTTATGTGAGTCCCTCAGCGATAGGTCACAAATATCTCCCGTTACACAGATCACTCACTCAGTTTCTAATCTAGTAAGAAAAAAGTCCAAAAGAGTGACAATGCCGGAATGCTAATTTGAAAAGCTTAGCTGGCTCAGTAAATCACGGCCTGTACCAGCTAAAAAGTGAAAATGTTTGACCAAAGTGAAACATTGCTTTCAAATGCCATAAATTAGACTGGAAAAACACATAGAAGAGTGGCCTCTGACTGATGAATATTTTACCTCATAAAACTGTCATCTCCATATTTAACACAGAAACAAGCCAATGCCCTTGTGAGATGGCTGTCAGTTAATTATAAAACTCTCGTCAGTAAAGACAGAGAAAATGCTCTCTTAACTCTCCCCTTACTGATATTAGGAGGCGTCAGGGGAAATTTTCACGTTTTCCCCTTTTTCGGGATGAAATTAATGTGACAGAAAGAAAGGCTCATTGCACAGCAGCTAGATAGAGGGTGGGGGGCAGGAGGGAGAGCCAGGGAGAAAAAAAGGGGGAGCATAGCATGGGATGAGTGCGGGAAGAAGGGGAGAGAGAGAGGGTGTGTGTGAGTGTGGGGGGAGGGGGGGGGGGGTAAGGAGGGCGTAGAGAGATGGGCATGCATGCTAATTTTATCATTCTGCTGATAAACTTTTCCTCCAGTAATCCTCCAGCTGGGATGTGAGAACAGATAGGAGACAGTGGCAGGCTCTGCTCATGTTAAGCTGCCATCCCAAACAGAACTCTCTGTTCTATTCGATTCTATGTTTTTTTTTAAAACAGTTTATTTACTATTTCGTCTCATTTGCTCTCATCTCGCTTAACAAAATGAGAGGATCCTGTGTAGGTATAAGGCCAGCTGCTCCTTTTGAAAAGAAAAAAAAGGGTTCGGGTGCATGTGTGCATACCCCCACCACCACCACTGCACTAAACAGCATGTCAGTCTGCTCCTCCTCACATCTGTGTATTTTCCTCCAATTTGTCCCCCTAACACAAGAACACACACACATTTACACAGAGGCAGAGAAATGCATCTGCGTCAAGTCCTCAGAAATCAATAACAAATCAAAGCAATCATTGCCTTTATAGTCCCTCTAATACGCTGCAGCAATCACACACATTCCCAGACAAAGTCGCACTCAGACACGACCATGCGGCGACCCCAGATTACACACTCCATCTCACCTTTAGTTTAACCAGGCCCATTGAGGATTATGGACACATAATGCCATGTGTACAGATTAGGTATGACAATAAACTACTGATGGGCAAAGTAAGCGCTGCCTTCTCGATTGGCTATGTGGAGTAATGTAGGCTTGTGTGAGGTCATGTGTGTGAGTGTGTGTGTGTGTGTGCGTGCGTGTGCCCGCTAATACTGTACTGCCATGTATAAATAAACATGATGTGTAAGAGAGCTGAAACGGAATGACGTCGCAGCACCGATACACAGTGTGTTTGTTTTGTGTACGTGTGGGTGTGTATGCATGTGTTAGTGTGATGTGTTACAGAGCAGATGAGAAGGAGATCTCAGTCAGTTCCCAGCATCACATCGTTCTGCCAGAAGGCTTTTATACTTTGCTCCAGCAGTCACCCTGTGCCACAGACAAGTGTGCATGCGCATGCACGAACAGTGTGAAGAGTGTTTCTGTGTCTCTTACTGTTGGCGTCAGTGTCGTCACTCTTGGGAGGGGTGTGTCCTGTGTAACCAACAGCAATCCGGACCATTCGCTCTGGATTTCTTATCTTCTTCAATCCTACAAAAGAGACAAAAAAGCAGCGCGACAGACAAAGACAGAGACATATTTAGGAGACGCTCCAGACTTTGGTCTCCTTAGCGGTCGCACACCTAAATTCATTCTTCCTCCTTTTAAGCCTCAAAACAAACTCAAAGCATGTGGCTTGATCCATTTTTTGATCCACTAACTTGCCTCCATTGTGTCTCTGATCGATTAGCCACAGTAGATACACTGCCTCCATGTGTGTGACTAACTTGTACCCAGCTTTAGTTTCTCTTCTCTCTCATCATTTCTCTGTTTCCCTGACCACTGTTGCTATGATACAAAGTAGACCAACCAGCACAGAGGGAGATGGTCTACCAGGCTATATGGTGGATGTTGTTCTCATGCCCACTGGTATACTCTGCTGATCAGCGCCACGCACATCTGGCGGGGGATGGAACTGAAAAGAGTGCACAGCTATCTCCTGCCTGTGTGAACACTGCAATTCATTTTGGCTTCAATTCAGCACAGCTGAAGCTCGTAAATGTTTTCATTTTCTTATGAGAAAAAAAACAAGTCTGTTTGTGTATGTGTGTGTGTGTGTGTGTGTGGGTATAGTAATTTATGGCCAGGGAGATGGTTTTATATTTATGTGGTAGTGCCTGCTGATCTGCCCATTGGCCATCTGTCTCTTCTGTTCTAGTCTTTTCACGCAACGGGACTCTCAACCCACGGCCTTCCCTTTGCCTCTGGCTGCACTCCGCATGCTCGCCTCCACGTCTCTATGCGTGTCTGACTTTTACACCTGATCATGGGCTTCAAAATTGTATGATGCTACTTTTGTCAGTAAATTGCCCTGGTAGAGAAGTCCTGCTCACATCAGTTCCCAGTGGAGGGATGGTTAATGACTCTTCCTTCCATGTTTATTACCACATGGCTTTGGAAGAGATCACAAGAAAAAAATTGGAATAGTCTAATAAAACAGATCAGCTCTTCAGTTTCTGAGGAACTGTGTCAACCATAACAACAGATTCAGATGTTGTGTCTATCGGCTTGAAAGGGGGAAGAGATATCAGTTCTTTGAACTGAAAACAAAAGCAATAACTACAGCAGAATACGCCATGATGCTTGTAAAGACATGTCAAACGCACTAGTGATAAATAAAGATTTCATTAACCTTGAGTTTATCTGGGGGTGAGGATTGGTATGGTGACTATGGTCATCTCTTAAATAATTCACGAAAGCAGTCGGAACAGTCAAAATGAAATGGTCGCTGCAGAGTGTGACAATTTATTGACCCCCAAGAGTTTAACTGAGGGAGTTTAAAAACATAAACTACATTCATAGATGACTTAAACCGTAGACAACCACCTCCCCCTCCTCTCTCCGAAGGCATCCAGATTCTTACCTTCACTGCCTAAGCAACCAGGAGCACACATCAAATGAACACAAACATAAACACATGCACACACGCCATCACACACCAACATTGGAATGTGTCTAAATGAATGCACCGAGACATAAATGCGTGTCTGGGAGCTTGCATGCATGTCAGAAAAGTACATCATACAATACAATGGTCCATTTCATGCTCGCACAGATAGAGACGGATAAACACACGCACACGCACACACACACGCTCACACACTGAGAGAAAGCATCTGAATTCCTTCAGCGTGAACCACTCTCATCCCCATCCCTTTTATGCTAAACGCTTCGAAAGCACTCGTGAACCAGCTGCTCGGGGGGAAACGCTGGCAAGCGTCGGACGGTGAAAAACGGCCCTATTCCGACTCGCTCGGAGCCTTCACCGACGGGACAACTCTGCTCCTGTTATTTATTTGGTCGGGTAACCGTGCTCCACACAGTCGCTGGTTCAGCACCTGCGTCCGTGTTTTAGTACGGGCTAGAAGAAAGGGAAAGCCCCGCCGTTATCTCTCTCCCCCTGCGTGCCTCGTCCCTACATCGCCTCGTCTGAACCCCGAGAAGCGGGACTCTGCCGTTTCAAATAAAAACCGTTATTCCTCTCTTACCTTCCGGCTTGTTTTCGGCAGCCATTTCCCCTCCACCGCGCGCCTCATCCCTCCTCCTCCTCCTCTTCCTCCTCCTCCTCCTCCTCCTAGACTCGACCTAGTGGTGGAGGTGGTGGTGGTGGTGGAGGAGGTGGTGGGGGCGGGGGAGGGGACCACGCGCGTGCACGGAGAGGACAGCTCAAGGAGGGGGCGGGGCTGAGGAGAAGAGGTGGTGGTGCGGGGAGGAGGGGAGGAGGGGAGGAGGGGGGAGTTCCAGCCCGCCGCTACTATTGGTCCAAACTGAGAGAATCCGGGACGGTGACTCGCGTGGAAGTCTCCATCCCTTCCGTTGGTTCCCATTGGCCCCGCCCCTTAAAGTTCACGCGCACTCATTCTCGCACTCTCTCACGTCACTGGACGACGTCTGTATTCGAGGACACCTTGACAGGCTCCCACAGCATCATCACACACACACACACACACACACACGCGCGAGCGCATGCACGCACGCACGCACGCACACGCACACACACGCACACACACACACACACACACACACACACACACACACTACCCCCTACACACACATACCGACGCGCGCGTTCATTTCTCCACATGCAAACTCAGTGGACTGTTGGACAAAACGCAATTTCTCGCCACAAGTTACAACCAACATAAGAATCCTCGTGATTCCTTTGGAAGCAGATGTGCGGTTTTTCGAGGTGGTGCTGAAAGGACAGCTCCACACGCGGTGACATTGCCTTCGCTTACGCGCTGCTTTCTTTGAGCCCTGTATATTGAACTGAAAGGGATAATATAGGTCACGTGAAAACTTATAGCGGGTAAAACGAAGGACGCGTCCCCGTCTCCTCTCATTATCTGTTTATCCCCAGCGGGAAATCGCTGCAACATTGTGTATTACTTGTGATTCCAGTGTTAAGATATTCCTTCTTAGCGGGTTTCAACCGGCACCTTTTTGTTTAAACCCTCTGACGATGTAAAATATTGCCTTGCTCCAGAGCCTTGTGTTTGACAGACATCACCTCCGTTGACATGGATGACCACGGAAAGCCCATGTATATGATATTAAGCTAAAAAATATCAATCGATTGAAACTTTCAAAACCTTGTCGGTTGAAAGAACCGTGCTAGACAATTGGCATTTTTTATAAATAATAAAGCTGTGGACTACAATGCACTTACGTTTGGCCAATGCTTTACTAGACATTTCAAATTGAAATAGCATTAAAACAGCGCACACTTCAGAGCACAGGCCATTCAAAAATATTTACATCAGAAGTAAGATTTGAACTAAACACAATACATCAATTAACCCGCTACTGCAAATGTAGAAACACCAAAGCAGTTTACTTATCAAATGCTGTTCACTATTTACAGACAAAGTTCAAGCTGAACTCAACTAAATATTAAGACCTGCCAGCTAGCTTTCTGTTTGACAGACGTCACTCTGGCCCACCGACATCAAGACACATTAATCAAAGAATACGCCCAACATGTCAAACCAAAGATCTGATTAGTTGAAGACAATGGCAATCAACAATATCTTCCCCATACACTTTGATGTGCAAAGCATATCTACAGTAGAGGACCTCGGGCCTCTCTTACATAAAGACAGAGCTGCCGGACCTGATTGGATAAAAGATTTCTTTAAAACAAGCTGCACTGGAAGCAGCGCTGAAGGCTGCAAACAGAGCAACAAAGAATAAAAGAGCTGTGCGATGACAGAAATAAGCTAATGAGAAAAATATTTATAATATATGTATTTATAATAAAAAAGGATGACAATAGCTATAACTTTGTGATTCTATTAAGGTCAGCAGAGAAGGCTTAGCTTGCCCCCCCCCCTCTGCACAAAAACAATTCCTGCAACAATTCAGGCATTTAAAATGAGAGAACATGTAGATCTACTGGCAGCAGAGTGTTGTGGAAAAATTTGAGACAGGAAACACAGTTGTAGTTGGAAAACTGGGCAACTGCCCCGGGGACTAGACCCCACAACAGCCCCAGATTCAGCAATGTGGCAATTAGCAAAATGATGATAAATTATCTTGCTAATAAGCCAACTGCATGCTAAATTTGTTTGTAAATGTCTTCTTATAGTCGGTAGCGAGTCCCAAAGCACAATCTCAACTGGAACTTCTTTGGAGAGCAGCCATTGTCATTTTAACTTTTATTTTATTACTCAAACACAACAATCAAATCCCACTGCATGTACATGAACGTTTTTTTTCTTCCTTTTTTATATTTCATGTTAAGCTAAGTCATTTGTCAATTGTGGTTGACCAGCCAATAGGGATTGAGTAATATTTTTGGCGAGACAATAGTTTACCAAGTGCTTTCAGTAGAAAGGAAGGCCCTATCTCCCACCCTACGGACTCCCACTCCCACTCCCACTAACTCTGTGAGGGTTTATTTCTGTCCCACAAGTCATTGCAATGTGAAGTTAAAAACGGGAACCATTGAGACTTAAAAAAAGGGCAAACAAAGAGGATGGCACACCTTATTCATAAAATATTGAATTTTATGATCAAAGCAAATAGGAAAAAATAAAACATGATTTAAAATTACCATTACCATTATCATTTTGTGACAAAAAAGCAAATCATAAGGTGAAATAAATGCCTTTAATTGTAAACCATGTTTTCGTATGTTGTCATGGTGATGTGACATGTACCAGCATTCATAGTTACACCATTTAAAGCCCTCACAGACTTTCACAATCAACCATTTAGCAGGTGACATCAATTAAGTCCCTGCGGGTTCAGGGTTTAGAGTTTAAGGTTGAGTGTGGACTGAAAACATTTCCACACACTGCCAATTACAAAACGTCAAAAATGAAAAACATTCTTCATCTTCTTTTAAGTGTAATGGGGCATGGCATCCAACAAAATGTGCATTGCCACCACCCACTGAACTGGAGTGAGTTACATATCCCTTTAAAAATATCCTTTCACTAAATCCTTTTTCTTTTAGGTATTGTAGCACCCTTTCCTGGCTCCAAGGTCAATACATCCTTTAAATCTACTTCCGCTACTGCCAGCCTCCTCTTTAGCTGGTCTCGCTCGATTGTACATTTTTGACAATGACAAATGATATGCTCCATCGTTTCTGCTATATTGCAGTCCTCGTTTATTTATTTGTTGCATTGTTTTGTTCAGTCTTCCTCAGTCTGGTTAATATGTTTTCTTCGGTGGTGCTTCCTCTGGATGTCCTCCCTTTGCCAACGTCTTTCTGAATGGCCTAAAGATGTCTTCCTGTGTGTGTCGCCTGCGTCCTAACTGTGCTGCCATTCCTTAATCATGTTTTTTTTATTGATTAAGCTTCTGTTTTGCTGAATAAAATATCTGTATTGTGCTGACATTCTGTGGATTGCTTTGCTAATTTATCTGCTATTATCTTTCCTTTTAACCCTGTATTTGCCAGGAAACCCACATTGTACCAAAATGCCTGAATATTTAAGTTGAGACAGTATTTAGTATATTTCATTGATTAAGTCATGCTATGAGTTCTAAATGATTTTAAAGCCACTAATGGTGACCTGGAATCTGAACAGATGATGACCTTTCTGATCTGAACCTGCTCCAGCCACTGCAGTGCTGCTAAAATGGCCAATGTCTCACCCGTATGCACTGACAGATGGTCTGGTGTTCTCCTTTTGACCTCATATTGCAAGGACGGAATGGTCAGCCAAACCAGTTCTACCTGTATTAAATCTTTAGATCCATCTGTGCATGCTGGGGTAAATTATTGATATGTTGTCGGCTGTATATTCGACAGACAATATTAATATACAAATATATTACAAATATTTGTGCATTGGCTTTAAAAAAAAAGACTGATACTAAGGGTAAATAGCCATGCTGGTGTTGTTGATAGCGGTACTGTAGAAGTGAATGTTATTTTATTTAATATCATATCTCTTGCAAGCTTTCAACTGCAGAGCAGTGCTGTCATGTATGGCCTTTTCACTTTCCCCACATGACAGAAGCACCTTTGTGGTTGGATGCTAGTTTCCAGAATGTACTAACATATTGTCCCAATAGTATCAACATTAAGAGCTTGCGTTTCAAATGCACCACTATCTCGTCCACTTCTACCTAAGGAGCAAACACAAGACTTGTTCTAAAACCAAAACAACATAGTCCCAGAGCTTTGGATTGTGCCACTTCCAACTTCTGTAATGCAGTTTTTGCCGCTGATCCAAATACCACACAACCATAATTGTAAACTGATATATAGATATGTAAATAGTGTAAATAATATAAATATTTTTAAAAGATTACCCAAAATGGTTTTCCTTATGTGGACGCATCAAACCTCTCCAGCTCTAAACTCAGAAACAAACACAACCAGTAGAGGGCGACAGCGTAACTTCCGCTTCCAACTTGATCATCCAATGAGCTTCAAGATCACTGGAGGGGTGGGCGGGACCATACCAAACGCAAACATGGCGGCGTCCTTAGATGATGATTTTGAGTCTGATAACCAGGA
This sequence comes from Gasterosteus aculeatus, assembly GCF_964276395.1. Taxonomy (NCBI): domain Eukaryota; kingdom Metazoa; phylum Chordata; class Actinopteri; order Perciformes; family Gasterosteidae; genus Gasterosteus; species Gasterosteus aculeatus. The sequence goes on from NC_135705.1 coordinate 13,786,252, forward strand.
CTACTACTCTCTACTCAACGTCAGGAAAGAGGTATGGCTTGATGAGTTGTGCATTGGACCCGAATGGTGACGGAACTTTTGCTGTGACTGTCCGGTAGATTTCCATTGAGAAACCGGTCTGCGGTCGGTGTATCATCCTCCAGTTGAATAACGGTCTTCTTCATCAGCACCATCACCGGTGGAGGTTGAGAGTGTGAGAGATTCAGCAGAGGCATTAAAAGCTGCGTTTTTTCATCATTTACTTTACTCGAATGAAGGCGGTGTTTTTGTGTTTGCAAAAGTGTTTTCCGTCTCAAACCTCAGTTCTTAATAAGATTGGGAGGCCTGCCAAGGACTAATGCTTGGACGTTCACCTGCATAATGTCAGACACCGCAGCCAACCAGGAATTACACGTTCATACTTTCAACTTTGTGTTTAATGTCAGTAGACTATAGCCGTTTTTCAGTATCCTTAAAAAAAAAGATGGTTAAATGCATCTGTTTTGGGTCAGCACCCAGGAGTGGAACTGGAATTGGTTGTTGATTAAATCAAGTTTTTCATTATTTTGCAATAAAATTGTATGTCCAAGCCTTTCAAATGTGAAAATCTCCTACTTTAATGTTATAGCAAATCGAACTGTTTGGACAAAAAGCCATTAATATGATTTAACCTAAATGTCTCTGGCAGTTTATAGACTAAACAGTTAACCAATAATTTGCAGATTAGTCAATGATAAAAATAACTGTTCTCACACTTACTCACTCTCTTGTCACAGGCTACACTGGAAGAGCTAAAGGCTTCATACCGCAGGCTGTGTATGCTCTACCATCCTGACAAACATCGAGACCCACAGCTGAAAAGCCAGGCCGAACAGCTTTTCAACCAGGTGCACCAAGCGTATGAAGGTAAGGATACTTGGCCCGCAGAAATGCACCAATGGAGATTTAGGAACATGACGCATTTAGCTCTATATTTGTTTGGATATTCTTCGAAGAAATAGACATATCTAGATGAAATGAAACAGGGCATGGTAACAGATAAAATATATAATTTGAAAGCACAGAGAAACCAGACAAAAACACAAATCCCCTTTGTAAACTTTACTGTAATGCTGTTCTTACCCTCAGTGCTGAGTGATGCTCAATCCAGAGCCATCTATGACATCTTTGGGAAGAAAGGGTTGGAGGTGGAAGGTTGGGAGGTATTTAAAATGTTTATGTACTAACATAAACATTTTGTGTTTTTGCTGTTGTATTATTCTACGTAACATTAACATATCTTCATTACCAATTCCTTATGGTGACGATGCTGTGTAGGTGGTGGAGAGAAAGAGAACTCCAGCAGAAATTAGGGAGGAATACGAAAGGCTGCAGAGAGAAAGAGAAGAGAGGAGACTGCAGCAAAGAACTAACCCCAAGGTTTTCTCACCCACAACTAGACTGCATTCATCTGTCAACTTCACCACTTTCATTATATTTGTTGTGTTGGCTGCCTCTTGTATTCAGATATCTCTAAATACATTGTATAAAAATATTCATGTTAACTTTAGATGGTTTCCACATTCATTTTGTTGTGTCCTTCTCTCTGTTAATTAATTCGGTCAGTCTCTCTTCCTCCTTCTCTTGTTATTCAGGGCACAATAAGCGTGGGCGTAGATGCAACAGACCTGTTTGACCGCTATGATGAGGACTTTGAAGAGATTCCGGGGGGGGGATTTCCTCACATTGAAATCAACAAGATGCACATTTCCCAGTCGATAGAGGTACAACAAAACACAACTCACGTAGACGTTGACTTCCACACAGCTAAGCCGGGGTCACTGTAGGATTCTCTTGTTTAATCTGGCGTGACTGTCCCGTCCTTCTTCAGGCTCCTTTGACAAACTCTGACACAGCAGTGCTCTCTGGTTCGCTCTCTACACACAACGGGAATGGAGGGGGCAACATTAACATGACCGTACGAAGGGTTACTTCAGCCAAGGGCTGGGGAGAGGTACGTATACAAACTACTAAATGTTCAGATGGGACAATGCAGATTGTTTTAGCGATTGTCACACAAGCAATCACGTGCTTCTGTGCATTTGCCTCTGTAGGTGGAGTTGGGTGCAGGAGACATACTCGGACCTCTCATTGGGTTAAAGGTGTTTCGCAACATCACTCCACGGTGGTAAGGTCTCACTGTTTGATACAAGGGGACTAAAATACCTACTGTGATAACATTTGAACACTAGTGTATGTCTTTTCAATGTCCTCTCTTTCATCTCCTCTCTGTCCAGTTTCTTGACAGCTCAGTGCGGTTTGCAATTCTCTCCTCGAGGTTTGAGGCCGAGCTGTTCCCTGATGACAGCACGCCACCTGGACCAGAACACCATGGGTTATCTGCAATGGCGCAGGGGGCCCAACAGCGCCATGACCACCAGCCTGGTCCGAGACACAAAGAGCAGCCATTTTACTCTAGCTCTGCAGGTACACACAACTATGAGAACAAGCACAGAGGTATGTACACTGTAGATAGGCAGGCATGTGCAGGACACAGCTACCTGCTGTTAAATTGGTGAATATAGTTAGTACTGCTTCACATATTCACCCCATTTATTTGCCATGATTTCACTATATTCTTATATGTGATTGTGTTCCAATCCCACCTTATCAGCTGGGTGTGGCTCATTCTTACCTGATGATGAGCTACCAGTACAAGTTCCAGGATGAGGAGCAGACCAAAGTGAAAGGCTCTGTAAAGTATGTCCGTCTATTTATCTTGTCTACAAACTTACTAAAAATGTGGGTTTCATGATCATGCATATCAAACCTACAAATAAACTATTTGATGATGTGCAAATGACTGATTTCATTAACCTGGGGCTGTACTTAAATGCTACAGATAACTATTTTAACTGATTTAAAGAGTAAATATTCAAGAAATAAAAGCTTTGCAGAGTTAAGAAAATAAAACAGGTTGACATGTCATATGCAGCATAAAAGATCTGTCGGAGATTTTTTTTTTTAAAAGAATGTAAAAGGAATAAAAAGCTGCTACGCGTATTTGAAGCCGAAACATTTTTATCTCAGGCTGCCGGATCAGTATAACTCTCACTGGCTTCAGTAGCTGCCTAACACTTGTGTTCATTTTTGTGGTCTTTCATTTCCAGGACAGGCTGGTTTGGAACTGTTGTGGAATATGGAGCGGAGAGGAAGATCAGCCGACACAGTGTCCTGTCAGCCACTGTCAGCATTGGGGTCCCTCAGGGAGTCACACTCAAGATCAAGTACTGGTCAACCCCAAATATGATCTCATTCTCTCATGGGTTCTTATCTGCCTGCATTGTGTGTTTATATTTATGCTGCTGTTTCCGTGCAGGTTGGTACGTGCCAGTCAGACGTACCTGTTTCCAGTTCATCTAACAGATCAGCTGCTGCCCAGTGCTGTTTTCTACGCCACTGTGGGACCCCTGCTGGTCTACTTGGCCATACACCGACTGATCATCATCCCATATATACAAGCACAGAAAGAGCAGTCAGTGCAACTCCTTAACTTAATTCTTCCTTAAGTTTTGCAATTTTAAAAATAACACCGCATAGAAGGTAGAGATGCACCCAGTGCATCCCAGTAGGTGATTGTTGATGTCTGCTTTACGCTTCTCAGAGAGCTGGAGCTACACAGGAAGAGTTCCTCTGCAGACATCGCCAAGAAGAAGCACGAGGCAGAGTCTGCTGTGGGTATTCTGTCATATCCAAACAGACTGTTATTTGATGTGTGTTTTGGGGGGGGAGGGAGGGATGATTGATTTTGGTTTTAGGTTCAGCTCTCCTCTTGTCATAAAAACTCTGTCCTATGCTATTGTATTTTAATCTCCTCCCCCTCCCTTTCTCTCCCTTGGATCCTCTGCAGGTTCTGCTGATGCAGGAGTCTGTGAGGAGAATCGTAGAAGGGGAAGAATCCAAGATGGGTGAGGAAACATACACACATAGACTCAGTCGCTACACTAGGGTGAGAACTGAGAACCTTCTGTTAGTTCGCTGCTAAAGTGTCGTAAAAACAACCAAATGTGTAGCCTGACATCCGTCCTAGTCTACATTATCAGAACCTGCTTCATAGCAGCATATCTCCATGTTGCATTGTTTATTTAGGTTAAGCTTGTAAATGCAGAGCACAGAACTCTGCAGTGTACACATGCAATTCAAGACTTTGAATCATTTCAGTCAGCTAATGTGTGTGTGTGTGTGTGTGTGATATTTGTCTAAAGTAGCAGGGCTGTTGTTGGTATTCACACAATACCACATATGATTTTACACCGAAACGCTTACTGTGTGTGTTACTGTACAGGTCTGATCATCCTGAATGCCTGGTATGGAAAGTTTGTGTCAGACACCAGTCTGAAGCAGGAGAAAGCAAAGGTCATTGATGTCACTGTGCCTCTGCAATGTCTGGTCAAGGACTCCAAACTAATTCTCACAGAGGCCTCCAAGGTGTGTGTGTGTGTGTGTGTGTGTGTGTGTGTGTGTGTGTGTGTGTGTGTGTGTGTGTGTGTGTGTGTGTGTGTGTGTGTGTGTGTGAGATTGCCTACAAATCATTTTGTCCATTCGACAATCACAGATGTGTGTACATGTGTGCAGGCAGGGTTGCCGGGCTTCTACGACCCCTGTGTAGGAGAGGAGAAGAGTCTGAAATTACTGTACCAGTTCAGGGGTGCCATGCACCAGGTCATCTCTGCAGACACGGAGTCGTTACGGTTACCCAAGCAATGTTAGTATTCAGTCACCTTTACGCGGACAACCCCATATTATCATCACATATCTGCACACTACTACAGTATATACATGCATATATACATGTTCAAATTCTTTTTTTCTTTTTTCCTTTTCAGCTCACAGAATTGAGTCTGAGTCCTAGGAGCCCCCCACTGTTGTAGCATCAGAAGCGAAAAACCGTGGGAAGGTGTTTTTTTGTGTAAAAACATCAACCCCAGAAAGGAGGAGACCCATCAACAATAAGCCCGTCTACCTCCTATGGTCCTCTGTCGTGGTATTAGTGAATCTTTATTGACTATCCGATCCTCCCTCTCCTGTTGTCCGTCTCCTATGTTCAGCAGAACAAAGGAGTCGGCACGGCCCTACAAGGTGTAACCCTTTGTGTTAAGTCTGCCACACCTGACAGTGCTGCTTAAATATCTGCCTTCTGGTGGCAATCAGACACTGGCACCGAGCAGTTTCAGAAATGCACTACACAGAGGGACCGATTGCCACTGCAGAAGTGGAGACCATTCCTATCAGCAATGAGATAAAAGTGCACATACATTTAAAGATCAAGTGTGTCAAGTGTATATACAAATGAATGGCCTGTGCTGTCATTTTACCCCATGTCATTGTAGCCTTCATACTTGTATCACCCTGGTAAGTTTGACTAAAATTTGTTAAGCCACTTTAATAACTCGTGCAAATGTACCACTCTGCAGGATCTCAGTGACCCTGAGGCTGGACCGTCAGAGGATTGATAATGTACCTAATGTTTTTGTTTAATTGTTGAAATGCCTACCTAATGTATTATGCCTTTTAGTGACATCTATGCTGCTCAGCTGCAAAGTGCTGCTCAAAACATCTTTGAGAGTTGGAAGTAGGATTAGGGCTGTGATGATTGTATTCCAACCCAGAAAGGAAAGGCTTGAATTCTCATGTTTTAATAATGCAGGCTAGATTTGATCTGCAAGGTCCCTGTAAAAACAATAATTGATATTGACGTATGTCCATCACTGGAAATGTGAGATCCGTAAAGATCTTTTGTTGGGGCCACTGTTATAGCAGCCATTTCGCACCAATTCTGTTTGTAGTATACTCATTTGTTTCAAATGTACTGTAAATTATGTCCCCTTGCTGTAGTGCCACCTTGAGACTAGCAGAAAGACTGCTCCTGCTGTCACTCCAGCCCAAATCAGTTTAGTTCTTTGTCCTGTAAAGAGTACAATAAATACAAAAATATCCAGTTCTTGTTTGATTTCAAGAAGTTGGCAGATATGAAGACAGTGTCAAGTGTAAAGTTAAAATGGTAACTCTTTATTTACAATAGTTTCACAGAAACAGTTTGCACCACAGTACAGACAACGCTTTCTCAAAAGGGGGACAGGATAACCCAAGATCAGAATTGACGAGCTGTATCACAATGAGTAACGGTAACGTTTATCAAACTGATGTCTTAAAGACGCAGACTAAAATTACACATTTGTGCCTGAAGATGTCTCCTCAGGCTCTCATCGCGTTGTGAACGTCCCGAGAAACAGCAAATAATTTTAGGTCTTGAAACGTCTTAAAAACATCAAAACCTGATGTTCTTTAAGATCTGGAGATTGCTGGGTAAAAAGTAGTTGATGAACATATATAAAACCCAGAAGACGAGCGCAGAGACAAGCATAACCACTTTTAACTCTATAAAGTTGTATGTTCTTTATAAAACAACCGTTCATTGTGGGTCATTGCCCAGTCAGGTCATTGAAAATCCCATCCTGGACGAATATAAAAGGTTCCGAGTCTAAAATCTGTCACTACAGTATGGCTTTCATATAATCAGAAACAACGGCAGATGGCACATGAATAGCTAAATAAAAAAGCTTAAAAAGCTTAAAATCCATTTTCCAGTACTAACAAAAACGTGCTTTAAAAAAAATCTCTTTCATAAACCTGCAGAATTTGGAAGTGACTGAATACTGCTGTGAGACCATTAGTGAGCACAGAATGAGAAATGTTCTTCTGTTCTGACCCTTTGGAGACAAAACAAAACCAAAAAGCATCGGGCTTGCTTGGACAACAGCAGAAGATGTAACACCCTCACACAATGTCGACCATTCAAACCAACACACCCACATGCATAAATTTAACTGGACTTTTGAGCGATTCTTTCCACACACAATTTTCCAGTTAAGTATATATATATATATATATATATATATATATATACATATACACACACACTTAAACAGGACGGTCATAGAGTTTCCTTCTATAAATATACTCTCTGAAAACATTGTCATGAGCATGAACCAGTTGAATGCTAGGGTTACTTGAAAATAAAACAATGTATGGAAAAAATGCAACAAAAACACTGAATACAGAAAGAAGACGACACCTTTACTGAAATGGTCTTCTGGCTTTTTTTATATCTGTAAATTAACTTTTTATTTAAAACAAATTTCATAAAAAAAAAGTTTTTTGTGAAATAGGAACACTGTTTAAACAACTTGGGGAAATTGCGGTAAAGCTTATGTGTGGAAAAGTAACATTTTGATTTCAGCGTAGTAGGCAAGGCAGGAAGACAGTCTGCGAAGTAGACAAGCACTTTTTTCAGTTGTACACGCTTTCAGACTCAAATATATTCTTTCACAATGTCTTAAATAACAAAACAGGACAACAAACATCAACCGGATGCAGACTCCAGTCTCTTATCCCACAACTTTGCTCTATTGGATTATACCTCAGCATAATACTGTAGCACCATCTGAAGCAACAAACACATGGGTTCTTTTTGTTTTCTCATTTTAACAGTTAACTTTGTAGCAAGAAGTATATAAGAGAAATCAAATCCCGTTGAATCAGAAAGACAAACTAGTCCCTATGACCGGTCATATGGGTTCTCTTAAGGGGAAAATAAAAGTGAGAAAAGTGCAAATAGTTTTTTTTCCACAAATCCCATCATGCACCATAGTGGATGGCAGTAGTGAGGGTATTCTCTATATATGGCAGTTAAATTTTTTTCCAGTGTTCACGAGTCACCAAGTCCCAACAGCAGCAGTTTGCTGCTATGCTAAGATCATCTACAGACAGTGATTGCCTTACGCACAGAGTCTGTAGGGAAGCAGGAGCAAAAGATTTTACTACATCTAAAATGACGGTTTTCAAGCGGGATAAGGGCGTGGGTTAGGTCCACCAAAGTGTTCATAGAAAAAGAGTTAATGGCTGATCGTGAAGGACAGAGACTGAAAGGTGCGAGACCTGAATTCAACGGTCTATCCAGCAAGTGGAAGGGGAAGCAGGAGTGGAAGGGGTCAGAGTTCATGGTTGAGCCTAGAGTCAGTCAAGCAGATGCTTACGTGGGCCCACGCGAGAGCGATGAGAGCGGCGGGCATCGAGGGTTCCGTGTGACTCTCGGCAGCTCTGGCATACATACGTCTCTGGCACGTGGCTCTTGCGGATCTTAGCGCACGACAGGTGGATCCAGGTGTTACACTGGTTGCACTCGATCATGGCGCGGCCCGCGAATGGCTTCATGCAGAAACACGTCACCAGGTCCCACGAGTCGTCGTCTGAGAACATATGATAGATCGAGCATACGCTGAGTTAAGCTCGGCCATTTTGTCACACTTGTGAACGATGCAATAAACTAATGAAAAAGAAACCCTACCGGAGTCGACCATGATGTCCTCATCCTCTCCTGATCCATCTTCGTCTCTGAACACCACCTGTTTCCCCTGGCGGAACACCGTTCGGTTTCCTGAAAGGCCTTCCACCTTCTGTACCTGTACTACCCCTTCTTCAAGATCTTGACCACCCCAGTTTTGACATTCCTCATTGGGCTCCTCCTTGCAGTGGGCCGGGCTAGGCAGAATCTTGGGGTGTAGAGGAATGCTGATATCATCTTCTGGCTCTTCCTTGATCATTCGGCCTCCAAAGGTGATGGGGTACGGCGGCTCTGGGAGTGTCGGCTTGGCCTGCTGAAGCCCACTTTCTTCACCAGCCGCATGCTCCCTCTCCTTTCTCCTTTTCTTCTTCTTCAACTTATCAGCTTTCCTGCGGTCATCTGGGTGCAGGGTGGTGACTGCTTGCTTCAAGGGAGAAAAAGGACATATAGGTTTAGATGGATGAATATATATACAGCCAATGTTGTCACATCAACTCAACTCACATCTTTCTTGCCGTGGATGGACATTGTGGATCCTGGGAGTAGACGTTTCCTGCTCATGTCCTGGGGGACTTTGGAGGGACGCTGTGGGCAGGATGTTGAGGGTCCCGGAGTCCAGCCATCACTGTCAGCTGTGCTGCCTGTACTGTTGGGAGGACTGGAACTACTGCGCAGTGATGAGTCCTGTACAAATCAATGGGAGAAGTTCAAACTTCCAGAGCTGATTAATCCAGCCAACAATAAGATTTCTGATTACCAATCAACGATGTACATTAAAGAATTCATGATGATGATGATGTACCGGTTTAGGTGCGTATGTGTGCAAGTGGCATCTTTAAACTATAAGAACTAGGCTTGGTTGCAATTTAAATTGGTAATATATAGAATACATACATTATATCAATCACCTTTTTCTGTTTCGAGTGAATTAACCATACAAAAATGACTTTATTTAGCTTCAGGCACTAACTGCCTCGTCTACTCACCTCTTGGGGGTACGGGATGTAGCCGGCATAAGCCAAGACGAACGTGCAAAACTTGTTAAAATCCTCCACCGTCCTCCTCCTCCCGTATGGCGGACTGAACCCCTGAAACAGTCACATTAATCAACATTAGCCGCAAGACCCAAACACACACAACCACCCGACACCGCGTTGATGTGGACGACAATCGATCGGCACACTAACGACCAGCTAACGGACAGAAAAACAACAACATGGCGACAAACACATGCTAAAGTTTAATAACTGCACGGACGCGTTTTTTTGGTCTCGTCAGTTAACATTCCGACGGCTAACATAAGCGCCAGCTAGCTTGGCCAGCAATTGACAGCAAATAAGTAACGTTAACTAACGCTAGTGCTAAGAAGCTAGCTTGTGGTCAGTGTTGGCAAAGTTTAAGCGAAAGCAAACAAAAAATAATACCAATGGAGTGATTAATAGGTCAGTGGCAACGATCGGTTCACTGACGACGAATGCAGTCAATACGATGCTCAATAAGCCCACGTTAATGTTAGCCTGCCTCGCGATGGTGATGGAATGTTCTCTTTAATTGAAACGTTGAGCTAACATTAGCTTTAGCGTAAACACGCTTACAAAAGGTGACCACAATGTGTCATTCTGACACAGAGCTTTTAGTGGTTAAAATTGAAAGCTTGAACTCAGATCAACGGATTTTGTGCAACTTATTCAACGTTGTTGTCTGCACCAGGAGCTAGCACCATGAGAACATTAGCGCGGCAAGCTAACGCTAACCAGCAGCTGCCACACCGTGTGGTGACAACCTCGATCAAGTTGACGTTTGCTAACGTCGTTAGCCTTGACAGCAAACTAACGTGATGCTACCGACTGTAAAACAGTTAAAAACATAACTTACCTCTGACTGATATGGATGGGATGCCGATGGGTCTAGGTCACCCATCTTTACGAAGTACCTGGCCACCTGGTGTTTTGTCAGTAACGTTACAGACTAGAGCGACGAGCTAATCGACCGTAAACAGAGGTTACCTAGCTTTTGCTTGCTACATACCTAACATTCTGGCTAACGTCGTCAACGTTACTTATGCTAAAATTCGAAGCAACAGTGTTCACTCAGTTTGGCACCAGTACCGAAGAAGACGTTGACCTACTTTATCCATCGACTGATCGTCTCAAAGTTACAAAAAAAAGTGTCTCTCGCAAATAGTAAACGTTACTACTGTATTTACACTGGGGGTGTTGATTCAGTACACGGGCTGCTAGTAGAGAGGTTCACTTTGGCTGTCATCAGGTATCTGGCTGCCCCCACTCATCGTCTTCTCCGTGGTTTATTGGTGTTTAGCAAACCCGCTCGTGGTTGCGTTCCGCCACCTACTGGTGTGGAGTGCGGTGCAGTCAAATTGGTAGAAGAAGATAACATCATACTCCACACACAGCCTAAAATCTAGATTATTCTGCCTAGTGAGAGCCATGTTTTCTAAGTGAAGCAATAAACAGATGAAAAGCCGAGGAGGGCCCCCACTGACTGACTCTGACATTCCACCGGTCACTTTCTTTCACACTGCACACGTCACTTTCACTTGTCACTTTCTGTTCGCTGGTGCACTTTATTTTTAAATTAAAATGTTTAACTTTTTAACTTCCTTTATTTTTAAACTAACCCATAGCCTTATATTACTAACCCATAGCATTATTTTTTATTTTATCCCTCTTGCACTATGTTGTCTTGTTGTCCATTGTCGTACTGTCTGCTGTTATGCACCAACCGCCAAGTCAAATTCCTTGTATGTCTGACATATGGCAATAAATGTTTCCTGATTCCTGATAATTATAACTTCTCATAAGCTCAGTAAAGGCACTGTAAATTCTAATTTCATAGTTTGTTTATCATATTTATATCTTGTTAAACTGTAAAGGGACGTTTAACTCTTTAATTCAAATTCAAATTACAAATTTGCAGGGACAACCACCATCAGATAGAACCACCATCCCCAGAAGCTCACCAGAAATGTTTACACAATACACATTTTTTTTAACTATTCACTTTCCTTACACATCAAATCCTTTCAGGTCAAGAGCAACAAAAAAGAATTGCATTTTTAATGCATGATTTCACTGTAAGATTTGAAAAACGTGATGAAAAGCGAGATTTCAATGATGTCACATGAACAGCGAATGAAGGTTGCCGGTTGTTGGAACTGTAGATTCTATAAATAAAACTTGGAAATGTATCCATGTCATTTAATAATTAGAATGAAACAGAATGTGAAACAACCCAAACAGTAGTATGTATGAAGAGAGAATATATTATATATATATATATATATATATATATATATATTCAGCTCTTCTAAGCCCCACCACCTCCACTGTTCATAACAGTGTACTGATACCATTGCTTACAATACAACACAACAAACTTTTAATTTTCAACAGAAAGTAAATATTTAAATGTATTATTTTAACTTGACATCTCAACTCCTTTTAACTTGTTCAATCAATACTTCGTTCAAAGATGAAAGATTTCAGTATTTCAAGAATTTTAAACATTAAATTGCTAAATTCCATTATTGGTCGCACATTGGGATAAGTAATTAGCATTAAAAATGAATACATTGTATATTTATAGTTAATTAAAGAACTGAGGATTTTTTTCATGATATATGACAACAATATAAATGTTACCAGAGAAACTTTGAACAAGTGAATTCGATTTTTGCTGAAATATGACATATACTTACCAATTTTCTGGAATTTAAACCACTGCATATCGTATTTCTACGTATATAAGTTCAACAAAGTCAGAGGCAAAGACAAAATATTAATAGAAACACGAAAGAATAATCCCTAATTTCGAAGACATCGATGGGAGCTGTTTTATGTTTCACGTGCCCCTCTGCTCCTGCAGAGGGCGCTGTGTCCTCTCTGTGAAGTATGCCGGACGGAGCCCACTCTTTGGTTATTATCAGATGATGTAGGTCTAACCCAAGTATTTTTTTGCAGCTGGGTAGAAAAAACGCAGCTATTCGCGTTAGAAACGCTTTGTCATGTTTCACAGTCGCCCTCGTTCGCGCGTGCGCGACAACAATCGTTAGTCAGCAGTTCTCTGACAGCTGCTGACCGGATGCAGTTGTTTTACAACGACTCGCTGCTCTCTGTCAGTCACGCACGAATACGCACACTCGTGTCTCTTCTAGCTGAGCTTGTGTGTCAGGGTGCTTTCTCCCCTCCGCTGTTTTTGTTCTTGTTGTGAACATGTCTGTCAATAAAACCTACGTTAGCATCGGCTATGCCTCGTTCGGTGTGCTCGTGGGCTTTTCTGCTTTCCTGGTGTGGAACATCGTGTTCAAACAGCCGTGGACTGCTGCCATGGGAGGACTGTCAGGTAAAACTGTGTGTTTGTCTGTTACAGGGCTTTGGCTCATTTCAATGTGCATGTTTGTATTGCAGCCGTTGTTTTAAATACCATGTTGGCCTGAAGTCGGGTTAATGATTGTAAAATGAGCCTGTAGCTCGCCCGCAGTGAAAAGGGTTTTTTGATGGGCAGAGATGTCACACAACAAGTCAAAGTATTGTGTGTGTGTGTGTGTGTGTGTGTATATATATATTAAAATCAGTATATATATAATCAGTACATACTAATTTAACATTATTATACAACAGTGTTATAATAACACAAACGAATTTACATAATTTTCAAAACATGTTCTGTTGTCTTTGAAACGTCTTTTTTTCAAGTCTCTGCAAGTCAATTTTTGGACTGTGTTTTGATAAATAGAAGCAATATAATGGCATGAAGTTGGAGGCAAATATTTGGCATTAATTAAATTGTTTGACAATAATAAGATACTCTTGAGTCTAGTCAATTGTACGTGTGAAATTGGGCGGAAGTTTGCAATTATAGAATTGGTCCAAGTTAGAATAATAGTTTCATGCACAATAATATTTGTAATGGGTTGTTTTTTAATTCTGTGCCCATGTAGGCGACCTTTGAACTGATTTTTAGGTTCATAAGTCCATACCTATAACCTCTGAACTTATCTGTTCACAGGAATATATGTGATGTAATACATGTTGCTGTAGATAAAACCAACTTGTCGGGAATCTTATTTGATTAAAGAACAAGTGTAGCATTATCCTCATACTTTCCGACAAAAAAGATTAGTGAGATATGAATTTAACCCCATTCCCTAAAAAAATGAAACATTACACTGACTACACTGACTCAATATGCATTTTCAATTTCCAAACGGGAACTAGCTGCAACCTTCTCCTTACCTGCTTTAATGATAAGCCAACATAACAATATTTTGCATTGACACGTCCATCGTTTAACTTTTATAAAAAATGTGTTCATTCTCCAGCTTTTCAAAAATGTCAGAAGCACAGACGGTGATGCTGCTGTCAGATTGCCACAGTTACGATGTCCGACTCAGGCAGGGTTGGCGAAAAGTTTGGGAACATTACACATAGCAGAGATTCACAACATTGTTGCTCGGAAAACAAAAGGGGAACGTAAAGAAAGAAGTTTGATTTATCAACTCAGCAACTTGCGACATGCTTAGTCATGATGTTCTGAAACATGCTCTCTCACTCCTGATCCACCACCACCCGTTCTTGACCTTTCAAACTCAGGTTGACGTCTGTTTCAAATGAGCAGTTAACATCTGCTGTGAATGCTGTCTTTTAAATGATCATTTGTTTTTATGACATACACACCTAACTATTATTTGTCTTCAGCGTTTGTTATAAAATAAGTTTCAATTCAATCTCACCTGTCCCCTGTGGTTTTCCCTCAGGTGTACTGGCACTTTGGACCCTGATCACTCACGTCATGTACCAGCAGGACCACTGGAGGACCTGGCTAAAAGGCCTCAAGTTCTTCTTCTTCATCGGGGTCCTCTTCTCTCTGTTAGCAGTCGTGGCCTTCTTCAGTTTCCTGTCTATTGCCATCGACAAAAAGGAGTGTGAGTTTGTGTACGTTGCCTTGGGGTCGTCATAATTTGGTGTTTGCGCTGTTCTTCTCTAAATGTGTGTATGATCTGCAGTATGGTAATCATACCCAATGCTGTTTGTCATCCCACTGAATACATATTTGCAACAGCCCAGACAAACACAATGCAACTGTAAAGTAATTAAGTGTCTCACTACAGACATATCAGAGAAGATAATATAAATAACGACAATAAACAAAGAAATGAAAAGATTGATTGATGACCCCCAGTCGAGGTTGGTGTCTCCGCTCCACCTAAATTTTTTAGCTTTACTTTACGTACAGATTTCCTATATCTCCAAGAATGCATATGGAAAATTGTCTGAGCTATTTACTCCAGTTGAGAAAATGTCAGACTCTTAAACTAAATGTGGCGTGCAGTGTATTTTCATACTTTCTTTGTTCAGTGTTTTGACAGTTTGGGCCACTTTAATGAGCTGCTAACAAAGGGGAGGTTAGAGACAGATTTGGCTCTTATCTTTTGATCCCAATGTGAAAAATATGCTTGGTCAGAAAGAATTATATAATGTGTATTATTCCAAAATCCGGTGTTCGCCTTCTATTTACATTCAATTTTAACATGCGGTATGAAACTGTGTTTTTGTCTTTGACTTATTCCCTGTGTATGCATTTTCAGTGCCTGCATCTGTCAATACTAAACCACATTCTCCTTATGAAATTATTTCTTTATTCTACCGTGTTTATAATCAGTGGGATTTCATTCCTGCTCATATCTTCTTTGTGTTTCCATTTGAGACTGTTTCTAAATATCTTGTGGCAGAAGAGTGATAGAAGAGTCAGAAGAGTGATACAGAAGAGTGATAGTTGTTACAGCAACAGATGAATGTAAATTTTCTCCCCCTCCCACAGCCCTGAGTGACCCTCGGAGTCTCTATCTGTCCTGCGTGTGGAGCTTCATGAGCTTAAAGTGGTCCTTCCTGCTCTCCCTGTCCGCTCACCGCTACCGCAAAGAATTTGCCGACATTAGCATTCTCAGTGACTTCTAAGGGCACCCTAACATCCCGACGTGACAACACAGACTTTGGGTTGACTTTGAGTCCAAAGGCAATGAAAGACATTTCAAGAGGAATCAGGGGAAGGTTTGGAATACTTTGCGTTGCTGATGGAACCCTGTTTGTGGTTACTCCCTTGCCGTCTTGGCCCAAACCTCTTCAAACTTTTTTTTTTAGAATTTTTTGTGCTATTTTTTTTTATTGCCAACAAATACAGCCCTATTTTTAAAGATGTTTGATACATTTTCCTTCCCTTAGCCGCCTGCTGAGTCATGTATTCGTACAATTTCTTCACAACAAAATGGATCCAAAATATGCTCATGTTTTTCGTGATTCAGTGAACGGAATTAATGGTGGTCATTGGTAATTGTCAATAGCAGTTTCATAGCATAGCCCCTAGAGGACACTGTCATTCCAACAGTTAACAGCCTGCCACAGTACAGGATGTGTATTTGACGTCCCGACGTCTTTGTATCATTTAAAAAACAATTATTGTTCAATGAATGATACAATGTGGCACAAATAGCTGTTAAATGGATGGAATCGGCATATCGAAGAGCCTCACTGCGTATGGTGAATATGTGATATACAGTATATCCAAGGACCTCGGAGTGTGTCGGGGTCTCGCAGAGGGCAGGCCAACCAAAATTCTGCCGCATGGCCACGAATGCGTTCATGTAACACACACCACATGTTCTGGTTTGATGTGTCTGTGAACCATGAACGGGGCATTTTTAACGTAAAGAATCATTTTTGTATTATTGTTGATCGGTGTAAGTATGAACAGGAGGCTCATTGATGGCTTTAATTCGTGACAGCAGTGACACCACCGGTGTGCGTGTATGTCGCTTTACATTATTTAGTCGTCATCCGAACTATTAATGACACTTATATTTCTCTTGTATGAGATTATTTTGCTGTATTTTCTTATATCTTTGTACATGTTAGAAATGTAGAATGAATGAACACAAGGCGTTGTGTTTGTGTTTCTGAGTCATGTTAGTAAAATGTTCTTGTAGTCCATCCCTTGTGCATTGTTGTGGATAACAACTGTTTTTCTTTTTTTGTTGTTGTTTTTTGGAACAGTTTCTGTTCCCCGAAAACATTACGTTTCTAACGAATTTCCTTTATTGTTATTTCATGTAGCATGGGAAAGTGACACAGTGGCAGAGTGAAGGTGCTGCACATCCTTCTTCCTACCAACCACAGGTCAGTAGGGTCAGTGTTGGCCATAAGAGTGGGATTTGCACCACGAGAGGAAGAAACCACTTTCCCAGCCCACCCAAGCCACAATGCTAAAGGAAAAAACACCCCACAGCATTGAAATCTCAACTGTGAATGCAGGTCAATAAGCTGTGCTTTGAAGTCAGGCAATTATTCCATCCATTCACATTTTTATTCTGCTCCTCAAAGGGAAGGTTTGGGGGGTTGGGTGCAGAGAAGTTTTAGTGTATGACATTTTTTAAGGCAGCTGCCTGATAGGAGGACTTTGAACTTGATGTGAAAAATATGTGCATTTTGTGCATTTAAACCTCATTTACAGGACAATATCTCGTGAAGAAATGGGTCTCTCGAGTGCTGCAGCTGCTCCAGAGTGTAACGGAAAGTGAATCTGAATAGCGTTTCTTTATTTACCAGAAGTATCAGTAACTTTGATCCTTAAGAAGCCACTATCATTATTTTTCTCTCGTTGTTGCTTTCCTGCATCCTTCCTCAGTGTTTTAAGTACATGTTTGGTGGTAATTATCTTAATTGCATTAGACTGGTTTGTTTGTAAGCTCCCAGAGTCTCATTGCATCACGGTAATTGCGATGTTGTGGATAAATCACCATGGCAACATTTTTTATCTCGCCGTTATAGAGTTCGATATTAAGAAACTGAAAAACAATCTGGCTTACTGAGCCCTGAGCAAGCTGGGGGCTTTTGGAACCAAAAGCGTCCTATTAAGTTTATATACCAGCCTGTAAAACGTGTGTGTGTGCATGTGTGTGTGGTATGTTAAGAGAGGGTTTTATTCAATTATGGGACTCCTTTCTACCGAAATCAAGGGAGGAAGTTGTCTCAAGTGTTGACTGGCAGTCTGGTAGAGTGCGGTGAGACTGGAATCTAAAGTTTAGACATTCAACATCCTTAACATCCTGGATAATTAGATAGTAAAGAGCAACGGCAGCTTAATCACAATCTATAACAAACAACATAAAGGGCAAAATTATTCCTTTGTATTGTACACACGCACACCTTTAAAGCAGATGATGTCATGATGAAAATAACACAAATGCACTGATTCCTCCCATCTATAATCTGTGTTTACTCGCTGATACGTCAAAATGAGTAGTGACTCGGTCAACAATTTTCACACAATTATTCTACTTTATACCCCCACCATTGCATCTCAAATTAGGTCATTATTCTCAACTATAATTTTTGAAAAATTTACAGACTCGTCTGTACATTAAGAAGATGAGAATTTGTGTGTTTTGTAAAATCTGGTTCCTTTTTTACGATATGATGCATTGTTATAGATTAAACTACTACTACTACTAAGAGTGTGTGAACTGGTTAAAATTAGCTCTGTCTTAAAAAACTGCAACAATACCGTATTCTTTATGTAATGCTTAATGAACAAACTATGCAGACATGCTATTACAGCACTTCTGAATTAGTGCTTTTACTTTTGTGACTTTTGCTCAAGTGATTTCAATACAGGACTTACTTGCAATGGAGTCTTATCATATTTTATTTATCAAAGGCAGTGATGTACCCTTACACTTTATTAGCAAAGCATCAAAAAGAAAAGTACTTCTATATACTGAATATACTGATGCATAAGGTGCTTTTAATGTTAGTATTGAATAGATTAATGACCAACATTTGATCATACTTTATGGTGTGATCTTATAATCTGTCTGTGAAATGTTTATCTTCACAATAACTAGTTACTTTATTTGTTCCATAAACGTAGTGGAGTGAAATATTTACTATTTCCCTCGGAGCTTACTGTAAGAGTACAAAAGGATACAGTAAATCAAGTAGGGTAAAGGGCCTCAAAATGGTCCCTCAGTAAAAGGACTCCGGTAATAAAGGGCAAACAGGGATTCACAGCCTTGACCAATGTCTGTGATGCGTGCAGGATAATCGCTCCACTGTAAATTATGAACAATGGGATTAATGACAAAATGCAGCATTTGATCTAAAAAATGATGCGTCAAGAGAAAAAATGCAAAATGCAAAGCAAACATCTTGAATTGGTCGAGAACCAGATGGGCTCTTTGACATTAAGAAGCCGCCTTGGCTTTTTAAGAAGGCAGCCCCAGAATGATTTCCGAGGAACTTCCGTGAAGCGAGGTACAAAGCCCACAGATATTAAAGCAATATCCATAGCAATTTACTGTTTTATTTACAAACTGAAACATATGTTTCTAGACCTTTGCAGCCCCCCTCCTCTCCTGTCTTCCACTATTACCACACTGATTTACTGCAACAGGATTTGTCCCACACTATGTCTGCTTTTTCCTTTTATTTGTCTCAATATCATCTCCATCGCCACTCATTGGTCATTCAAAGTCTCTCTGCAGACCTGCCCGCTAACAGCACATCCCTACTTTTACGCAGAGCTGTTTCTTTCCTCCTCTCCTTCCTCCTCCTCCTCCTCATGTTTTCTGTGTGCGAAGCTCTCGGTGCCTCTGGGACCACTGAAAACTCGCATCTGAAACATTTTAGAGAGACACATATTTGCTGTTCTAGAGCACAAAGGGATATGCCATGGCAGAGGCTGTTTGAAGTGGCTTCATAGGGGGAACCAGAACCAGAACCAGGGATTTGGGAAACCATAAAGAAATGTTAGCGCAATGTAACTCTGGTGAATTCTTCTAATCTAATGGAATTGGGGATTGATTCAATGTGAAGGCGCACCCCTTTGAAGCCGGCCCTGTTGATGTTCCTAATGGAATAGCTCTGGTGTAGAAACACAGCATTCCTCTCTACCTTGCACACAGTGCTTCAGTGTGAATTTGACAGGACTGGATGCGTGATAGTACCTAATCCCGGAGATCCCAGCTTGGTACTGCTTCCAGTTACCAGTATTTGAAGTGTGAGATTGGAGACAGCAGCACTTGACTACCCGCTAGTTCCTTATCTAAAGAAACTATCTTCAGATTGAATTGTTGTGTGATTTTTCTGGTTTAGAACAATACGTGTTTGTAGCAAGTCCAAAAGGTGTTTCAGTGCCCTCTGAATATCAGGATATTCAGACTGAATATAATGTATGTATCAAAATAAGAGACCATCGGAAACTTGTACCTGACGGTGGTTTTCCCTTCGGCGCAATTTACATGCTCAGGGAGACCATATGACCTGCAGTTTGCACATTCAGACATGATGTGATGTAACATTTAAGCAACATAATTATAACATACACATGCAGATAGACACCTAGCCTCAAATATCAGAACAGGTTTCATACCCCTTGCCTGTTTAATGTATGTTTCTTTGTGAAACATACAAACCTCATGAAGACACTTTTTAAGCAACCCCCTTGTCAAGGCTTTATATGTTTAACTAATTACCAACGCCTTTTATAAATGTTTTAGGGTTGTAAATGAAAGGGCTTTTAGTAATAATTACCTGCATTTCAAACTGCATTATCACTAAATAAAATATTGTTGTTTTTAATTAAGGCTTACACATTTGATGTGTGCTAAACATTAAAGACATTTGTGTGAACTTATGAGAGAGTGGTACTGAAAACCGTCTCAATGAAACACTATGAGGGGGTGTTTAGGGCTTAACTACTCAGACACTCTTACACATACTAATGAAACACTCTTACATTCATTGAAATGCTCTCTCGCTCACTACTGAAACACACAAGTAAGAGTGTCTCAGTAGATAAGTCCTAAACGGCCCCTCATAAAACACAGTGAATTTCTGCTAATAATCATCATGCACTTCTTCTTCTGTGGATGTTTCAGAATTAGCCAACACGAGGTTTCCTGCAGACTAACCCTCCACTCAGCGTACACCAGCCCAGCATGCTGTATCCCCAGCTCAGCTGTGGACTCCACTGGGACTGTTTGTAATGTGCCATGGACGAAGCCGAACACTTAAAGACTGTAATCAGAGCCAGAGCAGGATATTGGCTAAATTACACATGAAAGCAGGGACATTTGAAGGAAGCTTGAGCACTAAATATTATGATAAATTATGGCCTAATACGAGAAGATAAGTCACAGCTAAAAAAGAACAACACAGGCTTGCACGCAGTGCGGGAGGAAAGCATTTTTAATGCATGATTTCACTGTAAGATTTGAAAAACGTGATGAAAAGCGAGATTTCAATGATGTCACATGAACAGCGAATGAAGGTTGCCGGTTGTTGGAACTGTAGATTCTATAAATAAAACTTGGAAATGTATCCATGTCATTTAATAATTAGAATGAAACAGAATGTGAAACAACCCAAACAGTAGTATGTATGAAGAGAGAATATATTTATATATATATATATATATATATATATATATATATATATATATATATAATCAACAGATCATCTTCATTCAGATTTCGTGGGTGTGATTTGATCAGGTTTGATTGACAGACCTGTCAACTGGAGCAATATTGATTTAATTAGTGAGAATGGTGCACAGATGTATATTATTGTTGACAATATGAGTCCAGTGAAGACAAGAACAGCAACCAAAACTGCTTGTCAGAAAGTTTCCTTTCATTCATATTATTTAGAAAACAGTTTGTTAGCCTTTAAGGATGTGTTATTTAGTTATATGAATATTGAATAAATTAAAATCGCTGTAAAACTATCTGCCTTTGTGGGTATATTTTGCTCAAATGTGCTTTATATAATTTCAAAGTAGTATGAGTTTGACATGAAAGGCACTTTTGGCGAGTTAGATGAGAAGATTGACTTCACGCTCACATTGGTAAACATGAAGGTACAGCCAGTGGCAGGTTAGCTGAGCTTAGTTAATTCTTAAACAAATTAATTAAACAAACAAAGACTATAAATGTGGTAATTATTTACCTTTTGACGTCGCTTATTTGTACCTCGCAGTTTCCCCTTGTTTACAATCCTTATGCTAATCTAAACTAAACAAGCTGACTGTCACCTGAGAGTGACACCAATCTCTGTATCGACCTTTTTGGGTGAATATTTTATGTGCCATTAATGGTTAAACTTTGAGGGTTTAACTTTTTTTATTCAAAATCTACACCTTACACAGTTTGCATTAGATTTGCTTATCATCCACACCTCTCGTCTCCCTGGGCACCCCCCACTCGCTCCCCATCCGCACTCACTCCACCCAGTCCCATCACCACCATCCCCCACATACCATGCACCTTCATCCCCCCAAAACCCCACTCCCCCACCGCCCCGCTTCTCCAGAACCCCTCTAAGTGGATACCCCACAGGAAGGGCTTCTCCAGGGGGGAAAATGGGTCCCAGATGTCTGCCTTTGTGCCACTATAGGCTCCTCGGGAGGGATGGAGCTGTGGACGAGTGGGTATGGGATGGAGGAGGGTGTAGTCTGTGGTGTGCAGTGTGCAAATATCAATAACAGCAGCCAGGAGGGTAAAGAAACTCCCAGGGTGAAGGTGAGGAGGAATTTAATGATTAGTACCTTTTGTCAAGGCAGCGTGGATTTCAAAACACGTTGTTTATGATTGGTCACACTGCCATCCCCTACCAGCTGAGCACGTCACCACACGGCTTCCTCCTTTTTAGTGTATGACGGTAATTGAATTGACTGCATTACAAACTTAAAGAAACTGTTTTCCCCTTTTTCTTTTTTCCGTAGAGAACATCAAAAGTTTCAATGTAGCCGCTCCTCAGTGCAGTATTTCAGCAAGGATCCTTATGTTGTAGAGACAGAAACAGACAATACATCGGCCTTCTTTGAAATCCAAGCAGCCATGTGTGTGTGTGTGTGTTTGTAAGCCAATATGCACTGATATATATCAATATGTGTATGATCTATTTTCAGCTCCAGAAAGGGTTCATTACAATCACCGTGGAAATAAAACGAAGAAGAGAGCAGGGCCAGAGTGTTTAGTGAAACATTATGTCAAGACTCTGACAAGGAAATGAAATGTGCAACATCAATCAGCCTACGAGGACAGAGATCAAACGAGCCTCCACACTCCTGCATCTGGTTCTGTTTGGACAGCCTCACTTTTTTCCCCTTCTCCTCCTTTCTTCTCCTTTTCTTCTCCCCTTTTTCTTATTCTTCTCCCATTCTCTCGCTCTCTTCTCTCCTCTTCTGTTCTTCTATGCGCCACGACATTCCTGTAGGCCTACTCGCTTTGTTAGCTCATTTTTTCCATAATGGTGGCTCAGAGCCATGCATTCGCTGAAGGTAAGCAGCAGATCCTGAGATTAGCCTCAGCAACAATGAATTTGCTGTCCCTCCACTGTCTCCACCAGGGCTCCCAAAAAGCCCCAATACCTAATGCTGGTTAATCCTGGAGTTGACTGTGCCTGTTATGTAAATACTACCTCATATAATTCACTGTCTCTGTCCATGGCCTCTCTTTGATGGCCAGATGAGGGTTTTTTTCTCCAAGTTGATAAAACCCAACTGGGATGGAGCTACTTTCCGTTCATGTCCCTCTTTGAATGAAATGTAAACCAGTGCAATCACGAGGCTCATCAAGAATCTTCTGAACTGCTCTCTGCGCACGCGGCCCATCAAACGACGTGGCAATCACACCCAAATTGTTGGCTAGAAACTGTCAAGCAGCGTGTCAAGGATGAAATGAGGTTTTGTTTTACAACTTAGGATACTTTTGTGAATAAATAATACAGGTTTCTGAATATCTTGTCTCCACGTCTTCATATAACATACCTGGACAGTGACTGAACTTTTCCGAGGTTACAAGGTGTTGAAATATAAAAGATACCATTAAGTGTCATCAAAAAGTACCAAGTTTCAGCACCTTGGAGCAGTGGAAAACTCCCCACAAGGTCTCCATAGCGATCCACACATGAGTCACTCAAGTCATGATGCATCTTAGGTATAAACTGACACGATGTCGGGAAAACATTTTTTCGAGAAGTGCAAGATTTAGTCATCTGTTCAAATTACAGGTTGTTCTAGACAGATTGAACAAAATATTAGCTTGAGCTATGTCACGTCATATTTTCAGGGAAACCTGTCTGCTGTGTCATGACTGCCATGGTGTAGAAATGTCTTTAAGTGGCTGCAGACGCAGATGGGTTCACGCTGTGGAGTTGGAACATGTGTCGACGCTGCCCCGAGGCCATGGATGGCACAATTACATGCTCTCTCACCTCTGCAGACTGAGGTCACTGGGCCACTGAGGTCAGGGGTTATTTAGGGTCCTGTCTGTGCTCCCTTTCCAGTCCAACCTAGATGACTAGGAACAGCTGACGTCACCATTCTGAACCAAACGCTGGTTAGGTGTTAGTTAACGGATGTCTTTCGAAGTGTGTAGGAGTTCAGTGTACATCAAGGTGTGAAGAACACATGCTTGCACATGCTCTCATTTAATCCCAGATAGACTTTAAACTGCTGCAGCCAAACAGATTTAATAAGAAATCTTCACGTCCTGCCATCGTCAAAACGCAGGGTTTGTGCCAATTCGAAACATGAATCCATCTTTTAATCTTTTTCATTGACTTTGGCCATATTGTATCCTGAGGTTTAACAATATTTGTATAGTTTTTATAGTGTCTGGTTATCAGTATAATCCATAGAAATGTTAGTTGCTCTTATGTGAAGGAGAAATTGAAGGTCTCATTGCACTTCATCAGTTCACATGATTGATGGCTTATTTAAAAAAAACATATAATGTTCAATATCAAAGTTTACACTGGTGATTAATTCCTGTACCAATAGTGAGTTGATAAACGAGAATGCAGACACAAGGCTGCATGCCGACTGACGCTCCAGCTCCAAATCTGGAACCCATAAAGCCTCAGACATCCTTGCAACCTTAGACACAGCACTTCTTATTGGCTCAGAGGTCCACTTACCCCCTTCCTCTATTGCCCGCCCAGTAAACGCACACTTCCTGCTTCTCTGCCTGGCTCAGGCCCGAAACACGCCCTCTGAAAGCCCGCTTAGCCAAAGAGAACTGCCCGCAGGCCTTGAGTTAGCATTTGGGTATAAAAGAGGCGGCGGTGGACCTGCCTGTCAGATGGTTTGTTGTTTTTCTGTTTGCCAGGTTGAGAAGGGAATGTAAGAGTTAGAAACTTAACAAGGTAACCAAGGAACGGGACAGCTAGAGCGACGTTCGAGCCAATGGAGTTTCTGAAGCCGTAACTTTCTTTGACGAGACAGAAGACTTTTGTTACACAACTTTGTCAAGTTCGGGTTGGTTGCTGCTTGAAAAAGACCATCACAGCTTCTTGTCTTTTCAGTGGAGGCTGAAAGGTTGTTGGTGGACAGTACAATGAGAGAAGAGGTATCCTGCACCAACTCGCCCGAAGGAGGTCTGGGGGCCAGTGAAGAGGAACTGGAAAGAGGATCGAAGAAGACCTCCCAAGCAGGTAATCGGAAGCGTTCCCCTTACCCCAAGAAGGACAGCCTGGTTCAGGCAGAGGAGAGCAGTACCGGCAGCCCAACCAGCCTTCTGCCAACTGGTCCGAAGAAGGTAAAGAAAAGCCCTATGACTGTTGTGTCATTGGCCCCCACATCGCTGGGCCCCCGGCTGGACCAGCCCTTTGAGGACCTCCACTCTCAGCGTGTCATCGCCAACGTGCGGGAGCGCCAACGCACTCAGTCCCTGAATGACGCCTTCGCCTCTCTACGCAAAATTATCCCCACGCTACCTTCGGACAAGCTGAGCAAGATCCAGATCCTGAAGCTGGCGTCGCGCTACATTGACTTCCTCTACCAGGTGCTGCAGAGTGACGAGATGGACGCCAAGCTGGCCAGCTGCAACTACCTGGCCCACGAAAGACTGAGCTACGCCTTTTCTGTCTGGAGGATGGAGGGCGCCTGGGCAATGTCCACCAGCCACTAGGATCCCATGGAACTTCTGTCATAAACCCTCTTGTGTCCACATCTCCACCCCACCGCCCGTGTCTGTGTTTGCACCCATTTCATGACCTCTGACCCTCTGAATTCTTTCCCTTTGGTCTGATCTTAACCTTTTCATCTTAAACCGTGGCATACATTCCTGCTCTCTCCATGAGCACCAAAATGGTTCACTTCCTCTCTATTAACATTCAGAGTTGGATCTTAGCAACTAAACCTGTTGTCTTGAATTGTTTCCACTTCCACTGATCTCCCCCTTGTCCTAAAGTCTGTCAAGTGCAACAAGACGCTCCACTGCAGCCCTTCAGGTATGGACAAAACATGCAAAAACACAAATACACACATCATTCAAACACAAACATGCACGTGTGTACACTCTCCATGTCATCAGCACACATGGCTGTTTTTTTTCCCTTTTATGTTAAAATAGTCGTAATAGTCCATCATTTGTAGCCTTTCCGTTTAACAAATAAATGCCTTCAATGCACTGCACAAACAAAATACACAGGCACAAATAAAAAATACCATTCTGTTCTTAAAGATTGAACCCCAAACCCCAAACAATTTCATATAAATAATTGAGAGGCATGTAGCAAATTAAGAAAAGGCTTACTTGATCAATCTATAAAGCATATTTCTTGTGCTATATTTATAGCCATGAAGTCTGTTTTATGAAAATATGTAAAATTATTCAAATTACATTTGAGTGAAGGGCATGGCAGTTACATTGTAATTATGATAATTATGTTTCTAATTTTGATGTTTTGAACTATATGTTTTGTTAAACTTTTCCTTGATTACTTCAGAAAACACTCAAATCAAAGATCATTTTTTGCAGATTTTGTATAATGTAATGCTGTTAATTATTGGTTGATATTTAGATAGCAAACGTTGTTAATAAATGTAACGTAGCCCACACAGTGAAGTCATCAAATCAAGTGTTAGTTCTGTGCTAGTTTTTGCAAGATATTCTACCATTTGGGGTGCAAATGTGTCAGTGTCAGATATTTCCTGTTATGTGAAAGTCACAATGAAATAATACAAAAAAAAAAAAAAAAAGCTAAATATATACTAATAAAAACTAATCGAAGTATCACCATGTTTGTAAAAAGAAACAAAAGAAATGTTAACAAATCCACTTCAAAAAACATCCAGCATATAAAAAGACCTCTCTGAAGATCAGGGCCACAATAAAGAAACATTTAAGCAACACATTCCTATTAAAATAACAGAAACATCCATTTTTCAAAGAAATAACTTTCACTTTGTTGACTAAACTGAACTAACAGCCCATTGTAGTCCTCATAATCTAAACTCTCCAGTGTTTGACAGACCTCTGATGTATTTAAAACAAATGTTTTCCCCCAGAATCTGTAGGATCGACACAGGGTCTGGGTTCTTTCAACCATTTTAACAGACACCAGATTCCAGCACAGGTATAGCATGAAAGGAGGGAAAGAAAGGGGTACTGGGGAGAAATAAGTGGAGGCACATCTCTCTCTCTCTCTTCTCTCTCTCCCTCTCTCCCCGGCAGCCCTGCCCTCCCTCCTCAGGATCTTGTATCGGGCAATCAGGCCCCGCCGGGGCCCAGACAGGCAGGAACCTTTAGATTGGAAACAGTTGTGAGGTATTAGCAAGGTGTGTGTACCAGGGTTAGGGTCGGACATACGGCATGTGTGTACACGTGTAATGGTGCGTGTTTATATGTGTGTTTGTCATGAGATTTAATTACCTGTGCAGTGTGTGTTTATGTGAACACATCTGCAGATTAGTAAACAGGAATACTCTTGCAGATGTTGTTTTGTGGATTTTATCTCTCCTCCTGGTTTTGAATGTACAGTAACATTTTTGGAAATAGGGCAGCATACATTACAAGACACGATGCAACATTTGTGTTGCTGTTTTGGAAGAAATACACACTCTTCCATCAGCTAGATTGTATGTCATAGTAAACACTGGATTTTTAGATGTATAGTTTCTATATATATAAAAATGAATACAAGCAAGTACAGCATTTGCACTAATAAATGTAATTCAATGTGCAGGAATCAGTGAATCACAAGTACTACAACATATATGACAATGTCCAGATGAACATACACACACATGCAGCCGCCAGACATACGCACACTGCAGGTGTTCCACTCTTTCTTATTATTAAACCACCAGCCGCCTCAGCAGCAGACAACGAGGGCGCCACTCAGCACTGCGGATAGAATGACAAGGCTCGTGCACGGAGTGTCCTTGAACGCAGCGCGGTAGTTGACCCACCACTTTGCCTGCTGTGCCTGTTATCATCAGCTCTGTAGGGGCCACTGCAGGGAAAGTGCAAAAAAAATTCAAGGCCTGAAACTAGCCTGAATGTCTAAGTTTTGGAAAGATGATGAGGTTAGAGGAGAGTCCGTGCAAAATAAAAGAGAGAGTGTGATACATGATACATGCTTGTATCTGTATGTGTGTGTTTTGCATAATTTAAATTAAATTGTGCATACATGCATTAATTCCATTTATATCAGTATCAACTCTAGATGTGAATGCCGAAAAACTTGGTAGGTGGTAGGGAGTAGATAAAAGAACGGAAACACTTGACATTATAACAAAGTGTATGAAGTTACATTTACAGTTATTTAAAACTGTGATCAATCAATGTGTTGCAGGTAATTGTTAATGTTACTGTATATTTGTCCAACAAACAAAGAAAATAAGTTTTTATATATTTATTTTACCTTGGTTTACACCATTAGTACAAAAAATAGGCCCCACGATATTTTACTTCAATTGTAGTAGAACCTTTATATTTTCCGTGAGATTATGGCATGCACACACACACACACACACACACACACACACACACACACACACACACACACACACACACACACACACACACACACACAGACAAATGCGCAAGAAAATACAGTGGACAGTTATGTAGATTTTGATGAGCGTGGGTGTCTTAGTGTCTTAGAATGGGCGGATTGTTCTGTTTGAATTACAAAAAAATAATACTCCCTTCTGTTTATACTATAATCAAAAAGCTTGTCACTTCTTTTTCCTCTGCCGGAACTTTTGGCTCTGCCATGTCTGTGAGCATGTGTGTTAGAGGGTTTGGAGTGACCAGCTGTTGGATGCTCTGCTATGCATATTAAATCTCTGGCTTTCACCCCGGACTGATCAGGGACCAGATGTAGTCCTTTGCGTCTCATATGCATTTTAAGAGTCTCATTCAGAAGTTGTGGTTTCTGATAGTCATCCTTATTTTTAGGTAACTGTGAGCCGAGCGCAGGTGCGACAATTGTGTGTGTGTGATTGTTGTTTGTGCATCTGACTGCTATGGGCATATGTTTTCGTGCATCGAAGGCGATGAGAAGAACCTTTAAATTATTGGAAAAATGAGAGAAGTTAAAAAGCAGCAGAGATTTGTCACTTATTTGGTTTGAACACACCTTTTCTATCTCAACACACATCTAAGACTGGAGCATTATTTTTGCAGAACATATGTTTAGGAATACTTGAAACTTCCTTGTTGAAATGTGCTATACAGATAAACTTGCCTTGTCTAAGATAATGTTAATCGTTAATGCTCATCATTGTGTTTCTCCTCTCTGCAGAAAACCAACAAAAATCTACACATCTACTAAGAAGAAATGTGTTCCTGCCCGACCAAATAACCACCCATTTTTTAATCTCTCAAAACCATTTTTTTTCTCTTTCTCTGGACACGTGCCCGACACTGAGATGTATTTTTGCAGGTTGACTCCAACAGTTCCGTGTTTCTAAAACACTGTTGAGGAGACAGTCAAGTGGCAAACATTTTTAATGATGAAAACAAGAAGAAATACAAACAGCTGGCCTGCGTGGACAATGAAACAAAATGGCTGCTGGTTTGAGTGCCTTGGGTGACGCCGTGATAACCATCATCCATTTGACTCAACGCAACGGACGATTCACTGCCAGACAGACATTAAGATGACTAATGCTAATGCCGCAGTGATGGTTAGAGGGCGGTCACAGCCAATGAATGTTTACAGCTAAAATGCTAATAAGCTAATCGCTCTGGCTCTCAAAGCACCGTCTTGTGGGAAAAAGAGCAGCACGAGGAATCCGATGCAGATCTCCTACTGTGTTGTGCTGTAGTAAGCTGGATTGCTTTCTGTTTTGGAGATTTTTAACGTTTCTGTTTGTAAATGTGGTGTGTGCACACTGTATGACTTTAACTCATGCATTACACTTGGATTTAATGAAAAATGCCCATAGGATGTGTTAAACCACCGATTACAGTTCAGCCACTATTTCATTCTTTTTTTTTTTACTTCACCTTTTCTCTTATTAGTGAGCGTCACAGAAAGTTGTACTTTAAAAATGCAAGACAATCTGATCGATGCATGTCCTTTTCCTGCCGCTTTAAGAAACCTTTGCAAACTTGTGAACATTCTCGCTGAATAATGCAAAAAATACAAAATAAAAGCGGAATGTTTCTTGTAAAAAGCGTGACCCCAGTCATGATATAGAGGATTCATTTGATATCACAAGTAGTCTAATTACTGTTTGATCATGTTTCTTTTGTGTTTTTCAGTATTTGCTTTTAATAAACTTCATTGTGTCAGCTCCTTTGGCCAATAAAACTTTTCTTGATGCTGTATGTGAGTGTTATATTTTGATAATCAAAGGAATATTGCAATATGAGCGCTGTGGTTCGCTGAAATTGAATGATGCAAGAAGTTCAAATGAAAATGCCACAAGAACTAGAAAAATAATCATAGTCAAATGTATCTAATTTACCTTTATTAAGGATTTTTTGGGCAGAGAAAATAGTAGAAAAGAAATACCACAAAAGAAAACACAGTTATTATCTACACTGTACACAAACAAGTCAGAGAGTCAGTTAAGAGAGAACTGGACTTTGCCTCCAGCTTAAATTAAGTTCCAGTTTGTTAAGGCAACCATGACACAGGCTGGTCAGCACATAGGCCGACAATTTGGTCTCTACGTACGCACAGGGTTTATTTATTTAGATCAAATACAAAAATAATTAATTTGCATGAATTAAGAAAGAAGATACGATGTCAGGAAACTGTCACACATTTTTAATTAAGACTACACTGAAACTATCCTACATGATATGGAGCTGAGACTCACCATCATTTCTTTTCACATTTCATTACGTTAACATATATTTGACAGGTTTCGAGTTGCGTACATGATGCAACATAAAGAAAGAAAGAAACAAAAAAAGCAAACGTACTGCACTTAAAAAAGTGTAATCCATAGCACCGTCATAATTGTGTTAGACATGCAAAGAGCACTTCAAAGACACAGAATCAGAATGTATAAATACATTTTTTTTTAAATGAATTTGTTTATATATCCGTCCTGTGCTTTTGGTTCTGTTCAACTGTTTGGATAAAAAAAAAGAAAAAACATTCACAAAGTCTTGAAGGACTTTGAAGTTCTTAAAGCCATGCCAGTCCGGGAATGGCACATTGTTCTCATAAACTTTGTTTCTGCATAACCTGTGTCCAATTGCACAGTGTGGATATTCATCTATTTCAGTATTATTGCTCCCACTACCGCTAAAATGTCATTGTTTGGTCCGGTGAGCAAAACATCCCTGCTGCCGACAGTAAACGAAACGTTGCCACGTCAACAACGGACAATCAGTTTGTACTCATTATGAAAGACATACAAGTTTAAAAGAAATACAAGTACAGCAGGAATGTAAATCCACAGGTAGGAACACTGGTCCACTGAAGAAACATTATCAAAGTTCTGATTTTTCCATTCTGAGGGAAATGTAAGTGCACTTTGAACGTGGGGTTTGTCATTAAGTCTCGGATTGGGTCTCATCCAAAGTGTGATTTGTACTGTCACATATACAATCAGATCTGAGTGGTCCCGCTGCACTGAGGCATCATGGGTGATTTGAGTCTTTGCTGATGGGAAATTAATGTCTTTCTCCCCTGATCCTGATACTGAAATAGCAAGAGGTATTTCCTCACTCACTCTGACCAATAAACCACCAATAAAAAACTACAGTTTGTCAACACTTTTAAGATGCACTTCATCAAAATTTGCAGTGCCTTATTTTATCTGCAAGGGAGCCCATACAATAACTGTAGCCATCTGCAAGAACAGAAAAAGACTGTCCCAAGACAGTATGTGGACTTACAGAGAGATATGAAACATATGCACCTCCGACTTCACTAACGCTTCACTCTTACTGGATTCTTAAACAACAACAAAATAAATTGCAGACATTTGCAAAGAATGTGTGCAGAAGGTGAAATTACTGGATATTGAAATAAAAACCTGAACAAACCGGATCTTTGATTGTCAACGTGGCCGATGTGGCTGTGTCTCCTCCACCTCGTCCAGTTCACATTACAGAACGGTGCAGTGCAAAACGATCAGAAGCCCCTGATCTATTCCTTCATTAAATCTTTGTCACATTCAGATAAATTACATCATAGTGGAAGATATGTCTGCTCACCTTCACCGGCACCTCCTGTACGGAGGACTCCTTGCGCTCTGAGTGATCGGCTCTGTGATGCCATAGGACCTCTGTTCTCTGCTTCAAGGTTACAACATACTGAGTGGTCTCTCGCGGGTCTTGCTGGAGTCATTTACAAGGTGAGTGTTTAAAGTCACAGAGCTGTGCTTTGTCAAGTGTGTGTTCCTGCTACATCATGTGGTCAGCTTCGATTGCTACAGGAAAGTAAAGATGCTTCATTAAATTGGTTCTATGTTTTTATTTTCGACCCTTCAGCGACCGATATTCCCGTCAGGAAAGCTGGTAGAGATGTCATGAGAGCGAGCATTTTGCCCAGGTGAATGTTGTTGTTCAGTGTGTGTTTGAACCAGAACGGTCAGACAGCAGCCAGTAGTTTTGCAGGCTTAAGAGTTTTCATGAGGCAACGAATACAGTGGTTGAACTGAAGAGGACATCTGCTTCCATTGATGGTCCAAATGCAGAGCTGTGTGTGTGTGTGTGTAGTTGTTTCCATAGATACTTGGTTATATTCAGCTGTCAGGATGATCTTCCATCAGTGAGAATCTGCGAGCTTTTACTGATGTTTCCTTATTGAATGAGAGAAGTAGAACAGTTCATGACATACTAAATTCAGAGCGGTTGATGAAGCCGAATTTAATAAATTAGACGTCACCCCTACTTGTCAGAAGCAACAGATCCCATGGAGAGCGAGGCGATGGCTCTGACAGCCTCGCTGTCCGAATCTCGTCTCAGCCGCCGTCTCTGTGCCTGTAGGTACGACAGATCCACTGTGGCAGCCGAATCTTTCACACTCTGCCAGTATTCACCTGCCGGATACAAGAAGATGAAAAAGAGGTGGAGGAGATGAGGACGGGAGGGGAGGAGAAAGAGAAATATAATTATGACCACAGTTCTTGGTATTCTGGTGTTGTTTTCATTCATGGTTCCTTGAGGTCAAGTGCCTGCAATGCATTATTCAAAAGCAGTACTTGGTGTTTGATACACCAGTTGTAGCAGTTTCATCTTAATACAAGCACCGGCTCTCATATAAACAGCCCCTGGTCTCAATATCCATGTTGATAATTTCAGAAATGTAAACTCACATGTAAACAGGCTTGAGTCCTGTGACACAGGGGGGACGTCAAATCAATCAGTGTTTGCAAATGTGTTCACAGGAGCATGTGTGTGCTCTGGTCGTACATGCAACTCGCATATATTTCCCCCCAAACCGAAATGATGGGATTAACATTCTTGTGGCTTTTCAAATATTTTTAATTAATCTAATTTGGTTGGGATAACATTTGTATGCAATCAGGAGGGGATGTTGCGAAGGTCGTGTGCCAGAGAAGTGTTTGAAGATAATTGGAGCCAGGGCGGCTGTGTGTGTCCGTCTGTGTGTGGGACGGCTGCAGGGAGGGATGAAAGACAGGGATGTAAAGGAGGAGAGGTGGCCCGAGAGGAATGAAGACATAAAGTGAGGACAGTGATAAGTGGAAAAAAGAGACCACAACTTGTAAAAATAGAAACTACATTTTCTTTTCTGTTAATTGGATCAAGAACCTAAACATGTTTAATAAATTATTATATATTTAAAACTGAAAAAGTTTGTAATGTAAAATAATATTAGCTGAAAAGCAGAAACCGTTAATTTCTAAAACAACAACAACCAAAGGCGTGTTTCTTTAGTCTCTTCTTCAAATTAAAGCATGCAATTTAGCCTCTTTTCTTGTTGATGTTGATTGAAAGTCTGTTTATTCCCTTCAAATCGGTTGTTAAGAATATATTTTACAAATCTCCTTTATTTAGACATTTCCAAAGTGTATGTGACATGTTGATTGTGAGCTGCAACGGGCTATGTGTGACTTTGGAGAGGATAAATGACAAATGAAAGGCCACTGACACAGAATATGTAGAAATGATACAAAGGTACAGGTTAGATACAACTTTAAACTAGAGGATGACTGCAAACTGCAAATTAGGTTTAGAAAAAAGTCTACTAGAAATACTACTACAATAGAGGATCAGCACCAACAAGAGTATTGGAGGTCAGTGTTCTTCTAATTAATGCCCATGGACCCCCCCTCCCGAGCCTGATTTTGTAAGGTCTCAAAATAAGTAAATTCTTTTATAATAATCTATTTTATGAAGAGTATTTCAGTGTTGTTAGGTGTTAGGTGTATATTGAAAGGTGAGCAACACATATAACACCAATGACTGTTGCAAATGCAAGTGAAAATAGTGCAAGTGAAAATAATGTACTGGGAAAAGTAAAGCCTGGCCATACATACATATATATATATATATATATATATATATATATATATATATTATTTGTTTAAGCATTTATTTACTTGAATTGCACGCTTACAGTTTTATCATATACTACCCAGCAGCCAGCTCGATTAGCATACTGGTCCGGTGAGTCTTAAAGAGTATCAACGTGTCAGGTCAGTCCAGGTCTGGAAGCGATTTAGCAGCAACTTGCAGGTAGTCAGTTGGTTTCAATGCGGAGCAGCAGCGAGCGGCATGTATTCAGAACTTGAATCATGCAGGACTATTGCCACGCTTGTTTAAATGTTTTAATACGATGTCATTGTTTTGGTAAATTGTGGCTGATTTCTTTGTCAATGCAATCAGTTCAAGCGTTTCACCTTGGACCTGGACGACTTTCTCCAGCGACTGGATTGCATTTTTACAAGGTTTCTGGTCCAATACAGACTGGGAAAGAGGCTCCACCTGGAAACCAACAAATTAAGTGATTAGTGGATGGAAAATACTGTATATCTCAACACACACACACACACACACACACACACACACACACACACACACACACACACACACACACACACACACACACACACACACACACACACACACACACACACACATCTCACCTCCATGCCCAACAAGGCGCTTACGCAGGCTTCAGAGGCATCGCAGATAGCCTTGAGGTCATGTCCCCCCTCCAGAGCCAGGACCACCCGACCCCCGGCCAGTGACATCAGTTGACGGGTCAGGAAGCCAAAACCTGGAAGAGAGGAAAACAAACCCATACCCAGGTGGAATCAGATAATGGCTGATCAGTTTTCCCCAGATATTAATTAACGAGATTATAAGAATTCCTTCAGTTTTTAACTCACCTTATGCTAGTGTATGGTTATGGCTCCTTGTGATTGACAGGTTGAGGCATTATTATAACATTTTGAGAGATATCAGAGCTATCAGTGTTTTTACTTTTACCCTTTCACGACTTTATTTCAATTCATAAAAGTTAGTTATGATCTTTGTGGTCGCCTGGTTAGGTTGTTTACCCACATCTGGTTGCAAAAAGCCGAGATGGCAAAGGCTAAAACGTCTAACTTTCAAACGGCAGTCCACAAAGCCAATATCCCAGTGACAACATCCTGTTCTTATACTAGCCGATAAGTAAAAATGATTTCAGAGCAAACTCTGTGTGGTATTAAAACTGATTCATATCCATGTTCACCTCTGTTTGGAAGAGTATGTTAAAGATAATGTGCTGTATGTAATTGTTGGGCACATTGAGGCTTACACTTGGCTGTGACCTTGTAGCCTCCCAGTGATGACAAATGTCCTTCAACAGCATCAAAGCCAGCAGACACAAGCACCACATCAGGGGAAAACTCGTGAGCGATGGGCATCACCACGGCTCTGAGGAGGAAGCAACAACATGTTGTAACCAAGCGCTG
This sequence comes from Gasterosteus aculeatus, assembly GCF_964276395.1. NCBI lineage: Eukaryota > Metazoa > Chordata > Actinopteri > Perciformes > Gasterosteidae > Gasterosteus > Gasterosteus aculeatus. The sequence goes on from NC_135705.1 coordinate 13,821,818, forward strand.
TATCTTATGTTAATTCAATCAAGCTCTGTGGCCTAGTTGAATTATATAGTATATTGTAATCATAAGTAATCATATTGTTTATAGTTTTTGTTTTTGGAACAGTGTACACACGTTAATAATGTGAGAGAGGAAGTCATTGAGGGATTGATTTGACAACATAATAGAATGAATACAATTAGTGTTACCAAACTGAATTAGACGTTGCCTGTAAAGTAAAAAAGCAACAACATGAAAACTGAAATCGCTACATAGCCAAGATGGTTGATTTGCGACTGGAGCACTTTCCAACAAAATAATTATTTTCCCTTGGATTTTTAACTATAAACATTTACTTCATTGTAAACTCCATCAATTGGAAATTCATGAAAGTTAAATTATCAAAGGCCATGTTCCAAGTGCTTGATGTGTTTGATCGACTCCTGGTAAGTGGCCAACACTAGAAGGTGGGGTAGCTCCCAGGTGTGAATGTGTGCAACTGTTTACATGTGAATGTGGAGTACTGCTGAAAAAAGAAGCATGACTGCTCTGCTAACATTTACCAGATATGTTTACAAGACAAAAGCATATATCGGCAGGTGGAAAATTATGTCGAGAGTCTGTGTCTTTGCGAGTGACACAAGAATGTAAAACGAGACCCTTGACATATCTGGACTGAGACGCCCACATACTGTACGCTCTCCTCAGGGGAGACCACTTTCCTCGCCTCTACGCTTCCTCTCGTCTCCCGCTGCCAGTTATTTAGCAAGACCGTACGGCCCATGCCGCGTTTGATTCTCTCTCTCTCTTTCTGCCTCTCAGCGGCAGTTCAAAGGCGTTTGTGTGCGTCTGGTTCCTATTAGGAGCTCGTCCCTCTTCTCACGTCACTGACAGCCAGCCATCTGGGATCCATTGGGCCTAATTACGCCGCCTTTGGATTCTCTAACAATGCACCCCCCACTTCTTCTCTTCTGCTCTCCTCTCCTTCATAGTTTGTCATTCGTCAGTAGCAACCTAGAAGTGCACATGAAATATGTGCATGCACATATACATGCTGTGCACAGGCCCAAATACATACATATGTTTGCCTTTCCTTCAAAGCTGAACGTTACATGTGTGCGCTGTGCAACCGGTGATTCAATTGAATCCAAATTCTGACCACCTTAGTAATCGTCCACACATACACTCACACGATGCCATGCCACTTAATCTCAACACAGCTGAGCTTTCTCTTGATTGTACTATAGACTCACCACCACTCTTGACCACAATATTTCCCCTGTCACTAACACACGCCCAAAAACGGAGACACACATCACCAACAATCGCTAGTTTGCTGTTCCATCCTGAAGAGAAGTTTAGACCGTCCCATCACCCAAGTGTATTTAAATTTAATTATGGAATCGGCATGATACTTACTTGCATAAATATGAATTCATGATGCATTTAATTTTGTCTGCATAGCGAGTTGTACATGTATTTGCAGCAGTTAATCCACATAATGGGTGGCCAACCATAGAATCTCTCCTAATCTGTTTCACGTATTTGGCTTCTCAAAAATCTCTATAGTCGGGCTGTATATGGTGTTTGTTTCTTAAGAGGACACGTGAAAATGGTCTTTGGATATGCGCCCTGCTACATCCATACATCCATCCCAGCTATGTGGCATCTGCCTCAAACTACTGGACCACCAGGACACTTGTCCACCACAGAGCTTTGATACGGGGAAACGATTCTCTGGGTAACTCACAATAAGGTACAGCTCTACGGTGTGGTTAAACTAAGGAAGTTCTACACATGAAAACACTTGCCATTTCCCAAACTGGATAGAAAATACCAAATCCAGACGCTTGCTCAGGAAGAGACCAGTTTTTTCTTAATTAACATCCAGCGCTCCAGTAAACTCTGGACTTTCCGAGCTCGCCTACTGCCTCCATTGATTTTTACCAGTTTACCTTAGCTCATTAGCATATTTCCTTTGATGAGGGGACCACCCACTGTGTTTGCTGCTTGCAGAACTGTATCGAGCTCACATAATGTTTAATCATCTGATGGCAAGCCAATGTTGCTGACAGAGTTTGTTATAGTGTAGAACAGGTAGAAAGTAAGCATCCATTTAGGATTATACACTCAAAAAGAATGTCCAATAGCTGTTGCATTGCAGTAGGCAATGCAACCAGGATGGAAAAATAGTAAAAAAAATGCTCCTTTGGAATACACACTAATTGGTGTGAAAAAAACCCCCAACAACATCCTGTTCCTTCTGACTATACTATGCTTTTTAGACACTTGTTATTTTGTATCTGGTGTTTTTATTAGCTTAATTAGCTTATCAACTTGATCCGAAGCATACCTGAGTTGCATACTAAAACCTGTGACGGCCTATGGTATGCTTTTGTACAGGTCTGCAGTCAGTAACGTATGCAAGCATATTTAATTTGTATGAAATGCTGGAACATGCAGAAACAGCAGTACGGGCTTAGATTATAGATTGTCATATATGGACAGGTTAAGGTCATTCATTACCTGAATGCAGCCAGGTACTCTGCATCACCCATGGGCGGGTTCAAACCCCCTGTCCATCCCACATTAACATTGAAGCCCTCGCCTGCACCTGCACCCACCTGGATGGAGGGGGAAAGAGGGGAGAGAGTGTGAGACTAAGAGGGAGAAAAAGTCTCTGTGAATGTCAAGAAAATGAATGAGTCCCAGAGAAAGTTGAGAAATTGCAAGACAATGACAGATTTGTGTTCATAAAATAAGCACACCTGTTCTAAAACGTGCATTGTACCAATCGAGGAAAAGTGACTGACTCTGTTTAAGGCAACACAATGGAGTGGTTATGATTCCCAAATGAGGGACGGATGGCTATTAATTTGATATCCCTGCCGCTCTATTTTGATACAATTTGTCAAAAGACTGTATAAATCAAACCAGGCAACACCCAGTTATGATTCACAAGTGTTATATTACAGCAACACAGGGAAATTGTTCACATTTGGAAATTGCTGTGTGATCTCGTAAAAACTATTCTAATATTGTTTTATATATTGAAAAAGTATTACTTGTATGAAACTGGAAAAAAATATTTTTTTTGGATACATACCTTTAGCGTGTTTGTCTGAATGACATGTCAAACTAAAATAATAAACTACTCCACACAACTCATCTATATTTTATTGCGTACTGAAAATGATTTTAGTGGATATTATATTTTCTTTATTAAGATTGACATGCCAGACAGAGTTGACCTCACATATTTGGGGCAAAGAGTGAACTGAAACCCCGGTCTTGGAAAGAAGGTTTAAGGATTCCTGTTTTATCTCTTTGTAGTCCTGCTAGCGGCCATTTAGCTGTTCTCAAGGCCCTTCACTATCAGTAAATGCGTCAGTTTGAGGGCAGAGTGAAGAGGGTGATTGACATACTCTTGGCAACAAGGCGTGGTAATTTCCTTTGTGTGTGTGGGTTTGAATGTGTGTGTGTGTGTGTGTGTGTGTTTATGGGTGTGAGAGGATGTTTGAAAGAATACTGATGAGCATCGCAGACCGTCTGTCTTCATTCTTCTCTCAGTGGACGGGATGTTCACAAGGAAAACCAAAAACACATGAGGCCTCTTGTCCTTTGCCAACTGGTAATGTACCCACATGCACACGCATGTGCACACAGAAACGCATGCATAGCTGCATACACACACACAGGCACAACATTTCTGCTATTGCTCCAAGTCTCTAGCACTGCTCTCTGTCCTCTTCCTGTCTTTCATGTTTAAAGAGTTGCTGGACTGGATTAGGCCATTGCTGGTCTTCTATTCGGTACTCAGCCCTCTCTGTTATGGCTATGACATCACACCCTTACCCCATGGTGTGTTATATACCTACACGGGGGACAGCAAGACTCCAGAGGTTTACCACACAACTCAACAGAGGTTGAGGGGCCACTTAAGGCAAAGCCACATCCAAGACAGCGGAGCGTTTTATGTACCGTCGCTCATCGTGGGATTTTATGGGAAAACATTACTATTTTATCCTCATTATTGTGGGGGAGGATGGGAGAGTAAGAAGAGGGGATGTGGGAGATTAAATGGGTTGTGAATGCCACCGTGGGTTGGGGTCAGTTCATGTGACTGGGGATAGTCATCACACTTGGTTTCTGGTACGACCGCAGGCAGAATTCATAGGCATCTCAATTTCCTGTATGCAAACACAGGCATGCAATTCGACTGTGCACATCCTGTTGTGCGTTTCTTAGATTCAAAGCCCTTAAATAAACTTGAACTAGGGAAAGGAACCTACAGCAGATACACAAAATCAGAGTGTGATAAGCTCAAATGGAGTTCAGTTGTAAAACAAAACGAATGACAGTGAACAAATCAAACAAGCTTGATTATTTATTTTCTAATCTAATGACGTTCAAAGAAATCCTCAGGTTAAACTTGGAGAAAAGCAGTCCAAATTTCTATTGTAAGCAGCTTATATTACAGGATCACATGCTTTTAGAGTCTGCTAGTATAATTAAAATACGATTGATCTTTTCCTGACAGCACCCTCTGCTCTGAGGCCCAACTATAGCATGATAGATTTTTGCCTGTTCCAATTTTCCTGTGTAGTGCACAGTCTCTTATAATGGAGGCTTTAAATCATTTCTATTATCTTTGCAATCATTTTTTTGTTTGGACAAGTATATGCTAAACACACTCTTCACCTCCCTTGTGCGACTGGAATTAAATAAGTACCAAATATTTCTATGCCCACATATCTACCTTCACATTGCCGGTAATACCATGAATTATTTTGAAAGTTATCTACTTTACAAAGAGAACCTGTTTAGTATAAATGCTTCTCAAGTGTTGTTCTCCTGTTAAAAATAATCCAGTTACACATAAACACTCACACACACCCAGCCATCACTATGACAACAGAAACAAAGCAGAAAAACACATCCCTGCTTAGAAAGGCAACCAACCTCACTGGGATGTCCACTGCCAGGAAAGAAGTTGCCATCGTCATAGCGATGCAGAGAGATGTACAGTACGCTTGGGTCATTATAGAAGGCTTCCTGGGTGCCGTTGCCGTGGTGAACATCCTGGACATAGATAGGATAATAGGTTAGAAAGTCGCCGTGGACCAAAGCAGACATAAACACATAATTTAAACCGTGATGGATTTATATATTCCAATCTCAACAAATCATGAAAGAGAAGCTTATTGCCTATTCTCTTATTATGACTACACGTAAACCATATGACCCAAAATGCAGAGCAGGGACCGAAAAACCTGCAAGGCTTTTGCTTGTCAATGGCATATGTATTCCAAATCTTAAAGGTTTTTGATGAAGCAGGTAGCAATTAATGTTAGGCGCAGTAATATGTCAAAGAACACGGTATGTGTGAAGAAACGGCAAAGGCTCATATACACACACATGTCGAACAGACGACCACCTTGCTGCGGACTAATTTCTGCATCTGTGTGTGCGTGTCTTTGTGGATGTGTGTGCATAAAGCTGTGTGTGACTGTAACTACTGTAAGCATACAGTGCATGACAAAGATCTGACATGGAGAACAGATATGACAGTACCTTAATTAAATAAATGATAGATAGAAGTGCTACTGTAGCGGGCTGTTCTGTGACCGGGGCCTTATGTGTGTCCATGATACATTTGTGTGCCAGTGCATGTGTTTTCATCTCCTATTCATGTGGGGACCAGAGATGCTGGTCATGCAGGGTGGATCCTTACCCAGTCCACGATGAGGATTTTGCTGACGTTGTGTTTGTGTTGAAGCTGCTTGGCAGCAATAGCCACGGAATTGAAGAAACAGAAGCCCCTGTGGAGGTACAGGCAGAAAGAAAGGCGGCCACATGTTCTGATCTGGACATCTTTGGCACATTATTATCACAGAATCACCATAGGGACCTTTGGAGCCTCGTCTAAAAAGTGTCTCAATTTATGTATGTATCCTGTAGTGGCTATTCAGTGCAGGTTGTGACAATCACAGCACTGACTCAAATGGGAAAGTCATTGGTAATCTCCTGCCAGGCCAGAATTTTATATAAATATTGGAAAGATGAGGGGGGTTTCAAGTTGTTTTGTACTGCACATTTAACTGCAGACAAACAATAATGGCTTTTCCCATCTCATTATGCCGAGTCTAAAATCTATAGGAATGCAGGACCCACACATTTTGTGACAAAGATTTATCATAAAATGTACCCTACATTACAAATGATAACAGTGGGAATTGTGTAATATGTGTGTGTGGATTTCAGAGACAACAACAAAACAATGAAGGAATCTTTCAGTGTCAGCATGGGTCGTAAACTTCGAGTGCATTTGTGTCTGTGTGTGTGTGTTTGTTTGTTTTTCTATCCATGTGTGGAAGGCATATCATACATGTTGTGCAAATCTACTTGTCCCTGAAAAGTCATTATAATCTCTTAAATAACAAGTGACAAGCACTGCTGAGTACACACACGGTCCCAGCTGAATGTGGTTACTTGGCTAATGCCTCCTATCAAAGAATGACATACAGCCATGCACATGAATACGTGCACATACTCTACACTCACACACATGCACAGTGGCTTTTGAGGGGCTTTGCTGTGTGTCGTGAACGTTTTAAAAAAAAAACAGTGGAGGAGGTAGAATGCCTCGGGCATCAGCTAGGTAGCACGCAGTACACAAACCCAGGCACACACACACAATCACACAAATATTAAGATAGAGAGATAGAGAGGCTACATCTCTGTGTGTGCTACTGTACTTACAGAGGGGAGGAGTGGTTTGCGTGGTGTCCAGGAGGCCTCACCACTGCAAAGCCATTCTGTGAGAAGAAAGCACAAATACCTTTATGCTTTCAGTGGACAACCATCACAGTTCATATATTTAAGCTCTTTCCATTGCAGACAGCTTTCTACAGGAGGGGATTTACTAAAGCTACACAGCACAGTACACAGCACACATTTCTCAACCTGTTACACTGCAGCTCTGAAAGTCCATAGAAAATCAATGGGACTTGTTGATAAGGTATTTGGTAACAAACACACACCTTCAGCTCTCCTTGCGCCACCTTCAGTGCCAGGTCTGTGACACATCCTGCAGCAATACGGGACGCCACTGAAGTGTGAAGTTCATTCCAGATTGTATCAATGTCCACCTGTCCGTAAAAACAGGATGAGACGAGATAAAAGTAGTTAGAGTTAGCAACAGTTGTTAATTGAAGATGCAATCAAAATAGGTCCAATCAGAAATCAAATGTATTTTCTGTAGTTGTTTTAGTCTCAAATGAGTACTGTATACTGTATACTCAGCATTTGGCGTAATTACACCTGACAGTTCCACTGGATACTTTAACACATTTAATTTAATCTGACTGGTGTTTGTCATGAGGAGGTGACTATAGACAGTGCGGTGTACGATGATCAAGCTAACTGATATTCCCTTTTGACTACACTTCTTTTAATTTTAAATATCAAATGACATGATTATTCGTATTGTGTATTCTAGTAGTGTTTCTTTTTGTTACATCTATCTAAAGCCTGTCTTATGTTTCAACATTACTCCATGTTTGAAAACTCACGTGGTGTGTCACGTTGGAACAATGAAATCAGAGGAATTTCTTTTATCACAGACTTTAGCATCTTGTTCCAATCACCCTTCTTCACCAGAGCAGCCACGGTCCGGAAATCCAGGAAGATCAGTCGTCTTATCAACTAACACCCGGCCCCCTTCTTCTTATCCTTTCTCCTCTCCTCTCCTACTCTCTTATCTGCCTCCTCTCTTCTTGTTGTGCTACACAACAGTTTTTCATGCACATTTTCATCTGTGTTATGCGATGATCTTTTGCTTCTTTCATATCCTCTTAATTTTCCCTTCTCTCATGGTCCATTGTTGTGTTCGCCTACTTTCGCAATTTATGTTGTTTTTCATTCACTGCTTCCCCACATCCATTCCCTCTAAATAAAGTCCAGTTTAACTGGCACGCACCCCTCCGAACTAAAGACTCTGAATGTGTTCTTCCCTCCTCCTTCCTCCCTCCTCCTCTCTTTCTCTTCCACCTCTCACCTTTGTACAGCCTTTAGATTCTCACATGACTTGGGTTTTAAAAGGGGTCTACAATGTACAATGTACATGCATGTGTGTGTGTGTGTGTGGCACTAACCCCAACTCCTCCACATGGCAACATCACAAAAATCCGTTGAGATAAGACTCCTGAAGAGGATGACTGTTGTCATTCAATTGTCATGTAAATATTATTATTATCAGAATTTTCTAGTCATGATTTCTTTAATTATTATTATGGATATTACCAGCCAGCTTACGGTTGTCCAGTTTAAGGCGGTTGAGTGGGTTGGTTCCGAAAAGAAGCACATGTTTCTCTGAATGGACCGACTGCAGCTCTTCTAGAGTGGCCTTCCTGCTGCGGATACGCTGCACACACACACACACACACGCACACGCACACACACACACACACACACACACACACACACACACACACACACACACACATAAAATTACATATAATACTGACTCTGGGGTTATTGATCTGCCAGTATGTGCAGTGCGTGTGTGTGTGTCATACCTCACACTGGCTCCTGAGACCTCTTTCATGCAGTCTGGACCAGATGCTCTGGACCCTCCCAGCATGCTCAGGGTGGCGGCTGTTGTCCCCACAGGTACACTGATGCTTCTGCATCTGAGCATCATAAACCAGTCCTAGCACACACGCACACACATATAAACTTTGTTTCCTTTTCTCCGTATTACCATATCCAATTATAAATTAATTATAATTCATGTAATCTTTTCACATTTTCCAGATAAAAAAAGAAATCCTCACCTGTGGTGAAGCGTAGCTGGACGTCTGCTGCACTGCTGGACAGTGACAGGGTTGCAGGTGGATGTGGAGAAGGAGGCAGGGTAGTGGAGGCTGGGGAAGACTTGGTCCGAACCAGAGGCTGATGAGGCCAAACTAGGGTCGGCGCAGCCATGGGGTCCAGATGGAGACCTGATCTAAGGTTCACTTGCCTCTGTGGTTCCCAGGACATACGGTAAAACAGAAGAACAGGGAATGAAGGAGCATGTACCAGCAGCAAAACACGGAAATGGCTAACTGGAGTACATTTCCACACACTCAAAAGTCCAATGTCTCTCTCCATTACATTCATTCATTTTTTGGCTAATTTAATAATGCTTGTCTAGAACGAGCAACTGATAAAGAAAATACATAATTGCCAAACATGCTTTCAAACTACTGTAGCCCTCCATCTTTTCATCTTGCAGTAATGAAGCTGCAGCGCCCTCTGATGTCCAAAACAGGCTTTGAAGAATTCCATTCATGTACAGAAGCATAAACTAGATATTTTTAACCTTTTCTACTAGACACAGTTAAACATATATAGTAAAAATGTATTTCAAGATAAAGTAATATATTGTCCCCCTGGAAACTGCATGTGTGTTCAGATATTAGTATATATCAGTACCTGACAAAGTGAGTGTGAGGGCTCGATCAAGCTGTCCCGTGAGGAGGCAGTGGACTCTGTGCCATAAACTGAGTCAGTGCTGGCAGTGCTGTGTCTCCTGTGGTAGCCTTCCTCACACATAGAGCCTGGTTCTGAATCGCACACGGAACCAGGACCCGAACCTGATTCTGATCCAATCTCCTCCAAGTCCATATCCTCCGATGGGATCTGTGTTAGACAAGGGATTCAGTGGACTTGATTGTCAGCTAATATAAGGTACAGGTTTTACAGTGTTACTAAAGCCAACTCCAGATTCCAGATTTTTTTAGAACAAACTTTGTGTTTTTCTTTTTTAGTACTCTTTTGGATGGGTGCTTGCAATTTGGAACCTGCTACCTGCCCCCTTTTACCTTGCACAGGTATGCATTCTGCTTAAACCTCTCCAGTCCACTCCTGTGATAGTGCTGGGTCAGCTGGTGCTGGATGTGTGGGTGGCGGCTGGCATGCAGAGTAAGAGGTGAGCGGCTGTAGGGCGGAGGCTCTGAGCGTGTTCGCTCCAGAGGTCTGTGGCAGGGCAAAGTAACTACGCCTTCCCTTCTGGTCGAGGAGGACAGGTGAAGCTGTTGCTGCTGGAGAGGACTGGAACTCAAACCACGAACTGCCAAAAGGTGGAGAGGGAGGAACAGTTTAGAAGATGGCAAATAAAGATGGGGGCAGAGGGGTAGGGCTAAACGTGGAGGAGCAATAATAAACAAGCGGAATGGATGGAGATAAAAAAATATACCAAATGAATAAAAGGAAATTAAAATAGGGGTAGAGTTAGGGATTAAAAGAAAAAACAGGATGATAGGGCGAAGAAATGAGCAGAGAGATGTTATAATTGCGGGGTTATGATACTCATCAAGTGGAAAGTGAAGTCCGGTGTGAAATACAACAGTGTCACACCCCGGTGAGATCAAGTTGGGGTTTTCTCGTCTTCGTGCCTTTTCTTGTCATTTCCTGTTTTATTTTGAAAGATTAACCCCTCTCTCGTTTCAGGTCACTTGCCCCTGTCACCAGTCGAATCGTCTCCCCTGATCCCTGATTGTGTCCACCTGTTTCCCATTACCCTCACGTGTCTTATAGTCTGTGTTTCCCTTTCCCTGGTGCATGAGTGTACCGACCATTCTGCAACCTGAGCCTGTCGCCTTTAACTCGGTGTCCCTCGCCTGCCTGGTTCGGTCTTGCTTTTCCCCGCTCCCGTTCTATAAGAATTTCAGTTTCTGTTTATGGACTCAGTTCCTCCAACCTGTTTATACCTTTTGTGTTTTCCTCCTCATGGAGTGATTTTGAGTTTTGTGATTTTTTGAGCCAAATAAAGATGGCCTTTTTCTGTTCATTCTGCTCTCTTTAAACATGGGCCTGACACAGAGCTGTAATCCATGGTGAAAATAATTATACAAAGGAAAATACTTCATCATGATTATGTTGCTGGAATTTATAGCATATTTCTGTATTGTTTGTGAAACTGCATCCCTGTCAAGTGCCAAGTAGAGGGCTCCCTTGTGCTACAAGATTCAGAACAAAAGAAAGTCAGGAAACAGGTCTGAAGTCAGTAGGGTGGGAGGGATGTCCCCTGCTTTACTAAACCATGCAAGTTTATAAGATTGGGCTGTTTTGAATGCTACTCAGATTTCCTCTGGGTCACTGTTGCCAGAATGTGTCTCTTACTCCCATGTCTCCTACTTCCATTGATATTACTTTGCCACGTAGTTACCTACACATTAGACATTTATAGATAAGGCTGCCGATTGTTTTATTTTACACCCACCATTCATGAACACTCGCATAGACAGTACCTTCAGTAATGGGAAAAAGGAGCCAGTTTGGCTTTGCCAAGGACAAAACTGACCTCAGTAGGACCCTCAGCAGTAGAAATTGTCTGAGCAGAAATTTCCCTGAATTGATCAGTTCAATGTTTACTGCCTTTACATCTTGAAATGTATCAGTAAGAATCATTTAGTCCATTGAACTGAATGCAGTTCATCCCGGTTTTCTTCTAAGACAGGGAAACAATAAAACAGTTGCCAAATATCAGCAGTCACGGGAAAAGGTTCCTCCCTAAACCAGATGAGGGAACCCAGAAGACAGCTGAGATTGGGTCGTGGAACATTGTTCAGTGTCACAGCTTCAAACAGAACAGCTCGGATCTTTCCAGATTTGTATGAACGGTGCATTCTAAAAAAATGAGGCACCAGGTTTCTAATCCCTCTTCTAGTGGTGTCAGCTCATCATAAGGATTTTGTAAGATCCTTGATCTTGAAATAACCCTAAAGTGCCATAAATCAAGAGTATGCAGTCTGTCAATTTGGTTCATGAAAAGGTTAGGGAGTCATCCAATATCCAATGACAGAAAGTTGAGATTTTAAAATGAAGGTGGCATGCAAATGCAACCTATTCAATTGTATTAGGCATATCTACACACATGCCTTCTGTATATATGCATTTTGAAGTATTTATTTTTCTATACACATTCGGTTACACAACTCACAAGAGACAAGCTGGGAATGCACTAGTCCGGTATGTGGTTCCAGTATGAGCAGAGGCTGCTGGCGCTGAGTCAGGGCTTGACTGCTTCCGTCTACAGACATGTAGATCTGATGCATAGCAGATACTGCTAACGGCCTGGCTACTCGTAGGTCAGTCTATGAGGAGAGATGAAATTAGGAGAAATGTTTTTAAAAACTTCAGAAAGACCACTAGGAATTAGATAAGGCCTCATCATTGTTACAGCTTAACACAAATTAGCTAAATGGAGGGTTTGTGCATCAAGTCACGGTTTGCAATGTAGAGATAGAATCTCTATTTATAGACGTATTATAGACACTTATCAAGTGAGCAAACTTCGACATTACTGTTTCACAAGATAGGGAGGCATCATAAAGGCAAAAAGGGAATTGAAAGCTGAAATACACCACAAGTCTTCAAGTGTGCAAGCACTATCCAAGACACTCAGTCTTGGATACGCATAAATTCATGAACATGCGTATTTGTGTGATCTGTAATCTTTTAAAAACATTTGGAAGGGAACCGAAGACTGTATTATTGCTCACCTGAGCAGGAAGTCCAGCAGTGATGTTGTGCATTGCAGGGTGGTTGGGAGGAGAAGTGAAATGAGCCAGCAACCTCTGTGCCTGAATGAGAGAAATAATTAGCATGGAGATTATCTGTACAGACCATTGCTTACAAATGATCACATCGTCCAACACAAAAAACAAATATTTGCAAAAAAAGGACAAATAAGCAGAGAATAAATCGGGTTTGTACTGTTTAAAAAATATAGCAAGGAAAGCAATGAAATATTTTATAAACAAATCCACAATGGGAAGACAAAAGAAAACTGCATGCAAGTTGAACACTTCCTGCCGTCTGTATTGAACAGGATATTGATCCCTAATCAATGTAAATATAAAAGTGGGTGTAACCTCATGTGCCACTGGGAGGTGCCCATTGTCCGAATGGAGGCTGTCGTTGGGTGAGCTGCACCCTGATGCTGGGGTGCTGAGACTGCTTGTGGAAGAGTCTGGGGGACAGATTTGACACACCATCAGAATACATTTGTTCACGCAGCATCAAAGTAGCGCATGTCCAAATGGAAATGAATTACAATATCTTGCCACGCATTGAAATAACAAAATAACAAAGTATGATACAAATGGCGTATCAAAGTACTTGAGAGGGGAAAAAGAGCAGTGGAAATAAAAGAAACAAATCCAGGTTAATGTAGATAACTCTACCCAGAGTTTCTGTCCTATGCTTCACCGCAGGAGGGGCGCTGATCTTACGCTGCAGCGGGTTTGGCCTTGTACTGATGAGCTTCTTTAACTTCCACTTCAGAGTGGGCTCAGAGACTGTAGATACAAATATACACAAATGCAAAAAAACACCACACACACAGATGCAGACATTGTTATCCCAAATGAAAATGTATACATAAAGAAGGATATCTATGTCTTTTAAACTCACAGAACTCACAGATAAACTGACAGATGTCAGACATCTTCCACATCAGCAGGACTGTTCCCACCCAGTAATTCAAATGCCGTGAGGATGCACTCAACTTCCATATGAAAACCAAATTGAAGCAATGTGCAACAGAGCGGAACCAAGCAAATACCTCAAGCCTGGTCAATAGTATAAAAAGTCCAATGTTTACATTGGTCAGGCTCCGAGGAGCCCAAACAAAACAATCAATCAGTGGCTGGCTCAGAGCAGATAAAAGACAGCTTTGTGTTGTCGCCATGCCAAAAAAAGCATGTGTGTGTGTGTGTGTGCTGGCACCTAAGGGTTCTAGGGCAACGCAAATAAATAATGTTTGTGTACTCGCAGAGATTTACAGTGAGACGAAACCACTCCCACTTTCATTCACATTGAAAGAAACATTTGAATTGAAATGACACGGGACAACAGAACAGACCCGAAATGTAAAACCACCACGGACCTTCATGGCTTTGACCTCAAGGGGGAACCTTTACCACAGACACAAAGAAACAGAAAAATCATACCTGTCCTGCGCAGGGCAAGGTCTTTACGCTGGTCACATGCTATAGTCGGAGATGTTGGGGACATGTCAGGAACGGGGAGCCTAGAAAGACCAAAATAATGAGTACAGATTTATTTAAACATTGTTGTTATTTTGAAATGATTTCATGACTTTCATTAGTACCACAAGAGAGGCCTTCTCTACTATGGAGAACTATGCTATACTATGCTATTCTATTTAGACAAATCATTGATCTGTGTGTCCATTTGCCTCTCTCACCTGTATCCGGGTGTAGGAGTGCTGTGGTTTGGAGTCAAGGGCAGGTTGTTGTGGGCAGGCTGGCTCTTCATTATTATGTGTTCCCGAAGTTTCTGTTTTACCAGTGGACTGGCTACAGCACCTACCAGTCAATAAAGTTACTTCATTGGGGCATTGATTGGAATCATGACAACAATATAATGAGACCTACGGTGAGACAACAGAGCTTTTAATATAAAGTGTTAAAGATAGGCAAATGTGAATAGTTTTCCTCTCGAGATACTGAATATAACTACAGCATTAAAAAGAAGTCAAGCCTCTGAAGAAGGATCCAGGATATTTGTCACTTTCCTCTGACCTCTCTTCATTTCCTCTATACGGTAAAGACTAAGAACAGTGTTTCCTGAAACGAGTCTGTTTGTTTGCTTTTTGTTTGATATGGGTACACATTTCCTTGGAATCTGCGAATACATCATAGCCCTGTAGGAAATCCCCTTCTTTCTATTGAAACATGAAGTGCGTTATGACTCATATGAAGAGCACTTCAACAGCAAAATAGCCTTTCACATAACCTACAGAAGCAATTCCATGAGGATAAATTACATTACATGATACTCACTCTGCTCATTTTTACTCTTTCGGATGAGCTGATGTAGCTCTTCTCTCTTCTCCTGCTCCATCTCTCTTTGCCTTTGTTCAATGTTATACTGAGAAGAAAGAAATAAAGCAATATCAACACTGACCAGCCAAGTCGGCTTGGACTGTGCACGTAAGATTTGCACAAAAAGCGGCAAACATTGCAACTGCCACATTTTTGTGACAACTCAGCCAAACAAAAGAATATTTTGATATAAATTACTATTCCCTCTATATTTGCAAAATAAAAAGGCAACATTTTGTGAAACACATTCAACATACTCAAGAAATAAACAACAAGCGGACCCTGGTGCCACTGAAGCTTTTAATTTGTAAACCTACACTTCTACTGGTTTGTCCTTACCTGCACGTGCCGCGGGGAAAACTGGGAGCAATGCTGAGAGTTCAGGGGTCCAAGGAACAAAGGAGGGCGGGGGGCCAGCATGGCCGGATCTAGGCCTGGATGTAACAACCTCTGGGTCACACCTAGGTCCATGGGCTGTTTCCCATGTATGGATAATGTAACCGGATTACTAATGATCGCATCCACTGCAGAAGAAGAACACAGCATATCCGTTCATTGGGCATCATTAGTATTTTTAATAAATGTTCAATAAAATCGTCCAAGTACAATCTGAGCACCTTTTACTAGGTGTGCTTTACATAAACGATCATAAACGATCAGAGTGCACTCAGTTAATTTGGGATAAGTGTGTGTACAGATGTGTACTTGAACTTGAACTTTGCACTTTCATTCACCAGTCATATTTCATTCAAGTCTTCCTGCCTCAAATGAACTGGCTATTGTCCAACCATGCATTCAGGGAAGCAAAAGAGAGAGGTGTTTCTGTGTGTTGGGTCTGGAGGTGCACAGAAGAAAGAAAGAATAATGAAGGAAACCGGGTGGTGGTTGGAATTGAACATTGTGTGGTCAAGTCATTTGGGTCAGGTACATCAATCTGTCATCTCCGTTCCATGTTTTGCTAAAATGAAAGGAATACAAATCTAAGTTTAGCACTAGTAAGACAATTTAAACAAGCTTTGGTTGTCCTAACAAAAGACAGATGTTTTTATAGGTGCGGGGGAGTGAAAAGGGTTTTGATCCATTTACACAATTGAAAGCCTGATATGTTAAACAACCTTACATTTCAACTCAAAGGATACAACTGTGACATGCATGGCGCAAGATAGGCCTGGTGGTATGACCTACTTATACAACATAACAGGAACACTAATGATACATGTTAGTGAGGAAACATCATCCCAATTTTTTCCCAGGTTTTGTGATGCTCCATAACAAGAAGTCAACAGAAATCTGCAAGTTTCGAGATAACTTCACGATATTGTTTTCAAGTGTCAATGCGACTGAAACATGAAACCAACAACCATGGTGAGGAATTCTTTAGTGCCGATACAAAAGCTTAGACGGATACAGTATGGAAACAGACACCTTCCTCTCTCTGAGGTAGAGGGACAGAGGGATGGAGGGAAGGATGTGGAAGTTTACTGAAATGATTACCTCGTTCGGAGAGTTGTTTTGGATTCAAATATAGATTACATTGTCAAACCACTTCAAAATAAAAATTCCAAAGTTACATGTATAGAGATAAATCAAGCAGATTGTGTTTCTAGAGTTGTGTGATTGTTCTTTGTAAACTAGAGTAAAACACTACCTCCAGTTCAATGGCTTCACTTCTACTAGAGAGAAAACTTCACGGGACGTTTTCAGCAGTTTGACTCAAAACACAGCTCATATCAAACTTCCATACAGGTTGCACACAAGTAAACTTCCCTCCTAGAGGAGCCTTATTGTAAGTTTTACAGACGCAGGCAGCGTTATTTGACCCTCTTTCCAAAAGCAGTCCTGACTCAGAGAGAAATAACCATGTCCATGAAGGCGTTAGGGGTTGACAGAATTCCTCTAAAGAAGAAAACACTCCCACGCTCTCATTACTGCAGCTCAAGATTTACACAAGTAGAACATGAACAAAATGAATGTGGAGTTAATAACCAGAACTATTTATAGTACAAGAATATATCATACAGACTGATCGGTTAGTTTCAGTTCTCTTTCATGCTTGATGATGACATACAGAATTCCTAACAAGACAACAACAACTATATTGGTTTGTTGGATGTGTTTTCATGTATTCTGTCTAGCAGAACAAAAAGAAGTTTGTATATATATATATATTTTATGTGATGATTTTTGCATCATTAGTTTATTTGAACAGCTCCTACTAGAGACACAGTAGGCATCCTTAAAAATGATTCCTGCAATAAACATAATTATTGCTTCACTGGAATCCTACTTTACCACGTAACTCAATCTCAGAAATATTCAAACCAGTAACACTTTTCACAGGTTAATGCCTGCGTAACAGTGTCAGGGTTGAAGTTGAAGGCGTGTTTTTTGAAATGCCTGATTTTTTCTGTTATTTAAAAATGTTGAACGTGCAACAGGAAATAGGTGTTGTAGCGGAACAGTATGTGTTACCAGAAAAATGTCTGTGTTTTCAGAGGAAATCAATCACTGGAGCAGTGGGTCTGTGGTGTTAATGGTGGTTGGGACTCAAATGATCTGCATACACCCTCTCTCTCTCTCTCTCACACACACACACACACACACACGAGCGCACACGCACACGCACACACACACACACAACAACACACAATTACCAACCAAGTTGGCTCCCTTGACAGAAAGGAAATGATCAGGAAGTCAGTGCTACTTTCACATAAACAGAAAAGAAACACCTGTGTTTTATTTTTTCACCTAATTAAGTGAAGACAGGCCTGAATCAACAATGCAAATCTAAACTTGCCAACGACAATGTGACACAAAGTGTTCTCCCAGAGACACAGGGTCCAAACTGACATATATGTATTTTTAAAATGTTTTCAATGTGTTGATACTGAAGTTGTGACTTAGAGTGTGAAACATAACTCAGTACAAAACCAGCTCAGTCACTGCTGATGCATTTGAAGAGTCAAGGTGTCCTCCACAATGCCACTGAAGGGTTTAAAAAGGTGACTCGAAGAGGACATTTACAGTTTGTAGTTGTTTCTATATCACAGTAGAATAGTAGAGGTATTTTAAGACATTGCTTTATATGGTCTGCTATTCATCGATTGTGCTCTAAACATGCGGGATGGACATTTTAAAAATGAAAAGATATTCTATTTACAAGACAAAATCTTGAACGTTTAAAAAACTAAAGAGAACTGCATAAAGATAAGATCTGTGTGTGCTTCTGTCTCTCTCGTTTGGACGTTGTGGTGCTAAAAATAAACAGGAGAGAAACTTCTGGTTTCTGTAATAGCATATTTGTTTCACAACCATCATCCTCTTTCTGTGAGGCTTGTGCAGAAAAACATCTGAATCACTGACACATACACACACACGCACAGAGAAACAGTGACTTCCTGTTTCTAAAGTTAGTCTGCACCATAACATCCTCTTGGTTCATTTAGACAAGCAGAGCTGCTATTTTAGTTGAATGGCTTCACTGGTTCAATGCTGCAGCTTCAGAGTTACAGATGTCCCTTTAGCAGTATTTATATCCACACTGTTGCCCTCAAATGTGCTTTGTCTATTGTTTGAGTGAACTCCACGGTGCTATTGGATGAAGTTCCGACTGAAAGTCAAATATTAGGTGAAGTGCTACCTACACAAACAATGGAAACGGGCTTGAGGTTTATGGGTGGTTAGAGTCGCAACAAAGCCTGATAAAGAGCAGAAGTTCAGAGAGTACTTGTAATGGGAACTATAAACAAATGAACTTACAAACACGTTTAACAGGCTGACACTGAGCTATGTATTAAAAAATCCACTCACACAAACACAGACACACACGATTGCAATTTAATGACGGCTATCCAACATGCTGGTAACCTTTACCAGTTCCCTCCGGCCCACCATCCCTGCGTTCATATGTCCTTATATTTGAAGGAATCCACAGCTGTTGGGGACATTCTGTCCCTCTGCTTCCGAGCAGCTGGAGTATCAATCTCCGTATGAGTGCATCTAAATGAGCGTGTCCTTGTGTGTGTCCGTCCTATACGCGCCAAGATATTAATAGCTTTCAGTTGTTTCATTTGAGTGTACACAGCAGGTCTTTGTGTTTGCATGAGTAGGATCTGTTTGTGCGACAGTTGAGGGTGCATGAACACTTGCTGCCGTGTGTTGATACCAATGTATTATTAGTGCCCATTTGTTTCTTTTGAAGGAGCACTGAGGCTCTTTGTGCAGGTTCCAGTATATGTAACTATGACGGTTTATTTTTAGTGTCACCTGTCAGTGATCACTTGTGCTTTTGTCAGTAATCACGCGAGTGCACGTGTTTTGGGAGACTGCGTTGAATTGCCTTTTCTCAAAATATTAATAGCATCACACCACTTGTTTTATGAGCGTGTGGCATGTGTTTCTCTGTATGTGTGTGTGCTTATAAGTGTATTAATAGCATCCTCCATTGCCCAAACATGCTTTTGTATGTGTTTGTTGTGTAAGCTGGTGGCTGTCCATAAACCGCATATTTATCAGCTGTACTGCAAATGAGAGAAATTGAGTTCACTACGACTACTATGAACATTATCTGATAATATATTGCCATGCTCCAGTTTTGTCAAATAAATTGTTGGTAGATACGTGAAAGCCAAGGTGAGGATTAACAGCCTAAAAACACAAAGATATTCAATTTACAATGACACAATTGTGACAAGCAGAAAATGCTGACGTTTAAGAAACTGGAACAATGTCTGTGAGTAGGAATTCATTCAAACAATCATTCGAGTATCAAAATGGTCTCTTATTAATTATCTGTCCACCAACTTTTCCATTAATCAACAAATCCTACTACGCATTTTACAAATAATATGAATAAGGAATTATTTTATAGGCGTCATGCCCAAAATGTGTCACCTGGCCTGTACGTCATTATAAGATGTTTGGGATTTGTTTCACAAAAATCAAGCATTTCTCATTTCCTTTTCCTCCCAAGGCTTGTGAAGTTAAAACATAACACCCCATGACATAAGACATAGATTCCAACTGAACAGGAAACATGCCATTCCTTCATCCTGTAGCCTTTTCTTTCTTTCTCTCCGAGTCATTGGTGCGCTTTTGTAATGTCCCAGCCACCAAAGGATCAGAGGTCAGACAGTTATGAGACTCTTGATGTTGTGTCCCTGAGGAGCAGGGGAAAACGATGAAGGGTCAGCCAGTTCACTGTGAAGTTATTTGTATATGAGGGTGTCACAAGCTAGCATGCTCTTTAGTGTGATTCCCCAGCTTGAAACAGACTGACAATTGTTGATTTGTTTTCTCCTGCGGGTTGCAAAAGATCATCTTTTTCGGAGGGGGAAACATTGTTAAATTTGGCTCAGCGAGCTGTCATAAGGTTGGCATGAGACAGCTAGGATATGTGTTACTCCTCAAAGGAATCCACACTGATACTTTCATGACCTGCTCATCATTCATAAGAGAGTAACACTAACGCTGATACACACCCTTGTTCAGACAGTCAGACACACCACACACAAATTATTAACTTAACCCCACCCTCAATGATGCAAATGAATACATGAACCAACATTTGACCTGAAGGGAACTCCACGCAACTTCGTCTGTGTACTTCAACAGCAACATTGACTGATCCTGGTCAGTGGTCTGTGCACTCTGTCCACCCAAATCCATCCACCCCTGCTATAAACCTGAATCCCCCCCCCCCACACACACTTGCATAATACCAAAACAGAGGGATGTTCTTGTTGCTGTGTTTTTGAGGAGCAGCTCGTACCAGTAGTCAACTGAGTTGATCTTAAATCAGGAAGAGGAAATGTGATCTGGGCTTTTGGCTGGTTGAGAACACTGTCCCTATTGTGAGTGCAATAATGTGGCTCACACGGAGAAAACACTGAGGACTTTTAAAGGTTATCGGTTCTGGGAAAAGGTTGGTATTTATTTCCACAGCTTGCCTGAGGCACAAAGGTTCACCCAGGATGGGTAGAGCGTGAATGGATGATGCCTGATCACTAAATATGTCTTTGCCCTTGTTGTGTTTATAAATAAAAAGATCTGCAGTCAAAAAAAGGACTGTTTACTCAACTAGGGTTGAACCACTGGTCAAATACATCAGAAATGATAATCTGCCGGGAGATCCAGAGCTGATGCTATTAGTTGTTTTCCCATCGGTCAGCTGACTGAAAATGAATTCCCAATTGTTTCTTAGTAATACAACCAAGGTTTTCTGAATCTTGATGGACAAAAATCATACTTCGGGATATATGTAAGACTCTATCTGTGATTTGACTCTAGGGGACATTTTAGGGACCCTATTTGAATTTCTATTAGCAGGTTACTCAATGCAAAGTGAAACCAGCCTCCTACCACAACAGCAAGTGAAAACAATACTGATAAATTATATAAATTGCAAGCATTACATTACAACTGGTTTGGCCAACTTACATTGATATCAAAATGACTGAATTAGCATGTAGAAAAAACACAGTCAAACTGAATGGACAGCCTGATCTCCAAAACCTGTTCGTAAAAATGTATACGAAAATCTTGAAGATACAAATTCGTAGTGATACATACTAAATAAATACGGACCGCAACTGATGATGTCACCTTATTCAAAGTGAATGGGGACCTGCACCCCGTAAACACACTTCGTGAAGTCTAATGATGCAAAGTTAACGTGTTATGATTGCATTTTTAACGAGAAATCAATGTTAAATTGTAAGAATACAATACTAACCCCCTCAAAAAATCCAACATGGCGGAGAGACGTTCACTCAAGAATCCAACATGGTCGGCCATGTTGTTCACTCAAGGGGCGTGGTTAACCACCGCCAGTTCGTATGTATTGTTACGAATTTGTATGTTCAAGATTTTCATATACATTTTTACGAACAGGTTTTGGAGATCACGTTGGAATGGAAGAGAATAAAATTCTCACATTTCTACTGTTAAACAAAAAAAGTAGCCTTTTGTCTAAGATGATGGCAGCAAAGTTTCCTTCAGTGCACCTTCTTAGTTTTAATGACTGGAGCGAAGCCAAACCCACAGGCTGAGCAAAAGGGCCTTTGTGATCTACTGTTCGAGCAACAGATAGACCAACAGACTCTTTTTAACACACACATATGACATAGATACGTTATTTGCGTGCTGCCGAGACAATCAAGGATCCCCACAAGCCGACATTTACACCCTCACAGTGATCTAAACAGCAAAAGGGACAGAGCGTAGGTGGTGTCGATTCCTTATGCATGGCCCGCATAAAAGTAATGTAACCGTATCCCTGCAACAGCACCGATGCTGTGACCTCATCCCATCCTGGACACACAAGAGCATTATTCCATGCATGGCTAACGTGTGTGTTTGTGCATGTACGTGTGTGTGTGTTTTCATTTTTAAGGGACTGAAGGGGCTTGGGTGGGATCTAACAATTTTTGCTTCCATCGTAATACAGCACACACACTCAGACAACGCAGCGACCCGCCCACTTGGTCCAGCAAAACAAGCTAACATTTGTTGCCTAGTAGTGAATGAGTCAAACTTTTCAACAACGTTATAGGCAGAATTAGAAGTTCTACACTAGAAACACACAATGAGGCCTTAAGACCAGAATTACAGAATTATCAACCCTGTTTACCACAGTAAAACAACGTTGTATTGCCAATTTGGCGGATTAAGGTAATTGAGGCAGGTCATTTGAATTCTGATGACTCTGGGTCATGACCTCAAGAAATAAACAATAAAATTATATTATAGCCTTCTTTTGTATTTATTACTGAACGGCATTTCAACAAATTAAAGGAGAAAGGACACCTAACTGCAAAATGAAAATCTCAGCCAGGTGATCCTTTTTCACTTGTTGAGTTTGGACCAGGACAAAGTAAACGACCCGTATCACCTTAATTATGCAGCTGCGGGCGTTCTCGTGCAAAAGAAAAGCAGTGAAGCAACAGTCGCGCCACATTTTTGGAAGCATTAGTTATAAGTTTTAACCGTATTTGCCATCTTACTTACGTTATTCCACGATGCATGTAATGTCATGTAATGTAATGTAATGTGTAATGTACTGATACCAGTAAAAACATCGCCTACCGTTCGGAGATGAGGTTCACGCGACGCATCTCCAACTTCACGCGACACCGAAGGGTCTGACAGCCGATGTTGAGGTACAAATGGCACTTAGAGAAAAGAAAAGACGGATACAAAGTTCGCCCAATTGTCTGTCGTTGTCATTTGCGTCTTTTTGTGGGGGGGCGGCAGATATCCGACTAATCTTTTAAAGTCGAGACAACGTTGATATTCTGTCAGCGCGCGCCGTGGTCCGAGTCGTATTCAATATGCGCACCGGACGAAGAACCCGACGCTTCACAGCGTCATTGTGCTCTCCGGGACCGAAGGCTCCTCTCCGCAGTGTCACAGGAGCTGAAACTACTACAAAACCCCTGCACGGAGTCACTTTCATCTGCGTGCGTGCTGCTGGAGTGAGGGCTCCATCTGCCGAACTCTGCCGGGCACGAGTGTGTTTGAGTGTGTATCTGTGTGTGTGTGTGTGTGTGTGTGTGTGTGTGTGCGTGTGTGTGTCTTCTCTCTGCGATTTACATCCGCGATGAAACTGAAAACACTACGTTGTGGAAGTAGAACTGCAATCCAGAGAGAGAGAGAGAGAGAGAGAGAGAGAGAGAGAGAGAGAGAGAGAGATGTGTATATCTATATTTTTCCATTGTATTGATCTTGAAAGGATTGCAGTGAAAAATATATAGTGCTTGATATAAATCGTTAAAAGCATAGGCAAATAAATACATGGCCAATAAATGATTCTAATTCTGATAAGAAAAGGGATCATTAGAAGAAGGAGCTTAGAACTTCTAAACATATATAACCCCTGTCACCGCTGCCCTGTTGTAAATATACCCTGTACAGACAGTAAAAGATTTGAACGTTAATGCAATTGATTTTGGTTGCAGGCTGAGCTTTATAGAAAATATATATCTTTCAGCATTATGTACCTTTTATGGTATCAGACGGGATTTTAAGGGAAGCAATTAACCCAAAACGGAAACAACAGAAATATAAATTTGGCCATCAAAAGAGTAGAAAATGTATTTTATACTGTAGGTTTATTGAATTATTTACATGCTGCTAATTTCACATTTACTGCCTTCCATTCCAACATTTAATTAATTAATTAATTAAATGTATTATACATATGTGACTTCTTCCTGATTTTTCTGTGTTATTATTTTGGAGTCTGACCACCTAAGCCAAGGGCAAATGTTCTATCCCTCGGACAATACAGCTTTGCTTTGGATGCACACACATAGACATACGCAACAAATTTACTCTTAATTTAGACAGCGCTGCTCATTCTCACATGTCCTTTCCCAAACTGAACTCTCACTGTCTCTCATAGTTTCCTTATCCTGGTCGTTGCTAAATCTCCTCCACCCTCTACCGAATGAAAATCAACATCATTCGATCCATGAAGATGAACCAATCTGTGACAAACAAACTAGTGATGCTGAGCCAGGGTTTTACTTAATATGACCCAGGCCTGTCCTGGGAGAAAGTCAATGGCTTTGCTGTTGTTCAGTTAAATTGTGTCTGAGGGAGGAGTTATGGCCGGCGCTTAAAAAAATCGCTATCCACAAGTATTATTACAACAAATGTCTTTTTGCTTGTGCTCATGACAGGACTGAACATTCCACCCCCAGTCATGGGGTTGACTGTGTCCGAATCATTTGAGATACGTACAGGCAAGTTGAATTTCATAGCAGATCTTATCTGTATAAGATCCTTATACAGATCATTTCATGAATCATTATTAAAATGTCATTATTTGTTCTAATTGCGTCAACATGACACATAATCAAGTTACATTAAGAATCATACATTAAGGAGTTGAGCATCAGTTTTGAGAACTACACTGTAAAAAAGTACGTTGATTTTACGGTAATAAACTGTTAAATCGCAACGGTAAAAGACCGTTGATTAAAAATAGGTCTTTTGTGTCTTTTGTGTCTTTTTTTCTTTTCTTTCTATCACATTGAAATACCGTATATGTATATATCAGCGCAAACCGTAATTAATGCATCTATTTCAGTGTACCGATAACGGAAATACACCGTATTATGAAAAACACTCATTTTTACATTTATAACTTTAAATAATATAATATATAATCTCCATCCATTTTCAACCGCTTATCCGGGGTCGGGTCGTGGGGGCAACAGCTCCAGCGGGGGACCCCAAACTTCCCTTTCCCGGGCCACATCTACCAGCTCTGACTGGGGGATCCCAAGGCGTTCCCAGGCCAGTGAAGAGATATAATCTCTCCACCTAGTCCTGGGTCTTCCCCGGGGCCTCTTCCCAGCTGGCCGTGCCTGGAACACCTCCCTAGGGAGGTGCCCAGGGGGCATCCTCACCAGATGCCCAAACCACCTTAACTGGCTCCTTTTGACGCAAAGGAGCAGCGGCTCTACTCTGAGTTCCTCGCGAATGGCTGAGCTTCTCACCCTATCCCTAAGGGAGATGCCAGCCACTCTCCTGAGGAAACCCATTTCGGCCACTTGTACCCGTGACCTAGTTCTTTCGGTCATGACCCATCCTTCATGACGATAGGTGAGGGTAGGAACGAAGATTGACCGGTAGATCAAGAGCTTTGCCTTCCGGCTCAGCTCTCTTTTCGTCACAACGGTGCGATAAAGCGAGTGCAATACCGCCCCCGCTGCTCCGATTCTCCGGCCACACTCACACTCCATCTTCCCCTCACTCGTGAGCAAGACCCCGAGGTACTTGAACTCCTTCACTTGGGGTAAGGACACATTCCCTACCTGGAGTAGGCAATCCATCGGTTTCCTGCTGAGAACCATGGCCTCAGATTTAGAGGTGCTAATCCTCATCCCGACCGCTTCACACTCAACTCCAAAACGCTCCAGTGAGAGTTGGAGGTCACCGACGGAAGATGCCATCAGGACCACATCATCTGCAAAAAGCAGATCAATCAAAAAGATGAGATCTGTAGACCCTCCTCCCCCCGACTACGCCTCGATATCCTGTCCATGAAAACCACAAACAAGATTGGTGACAAGGCGCAGCCCTGGCGAAGGACAACCCCCACCGGAAACGCCTTCGACTTACTGCCGAGCACCCGAACCCAGCTCTCGCTTTGGGCGTACAAGGATTGGATGGCCCCAAGCAAGGACCCCCTCACCCCGTACTCCCGCAGCACCTCCCACCGTTTCTCTCGGCGGACCCGGTCATACGCCTTCTCTAAGTCCACAAAACACATGTAGACTGGATGAGCATACTCCCAAGCCCCCTCTATGATCTTGGAAATAGTGAAGAGCTGGTCCGTTGTTCCATGACCAGCACGAAAACCGCATTGTTCCTTTTCAATCCTTGGTTCGACTCTCGCCCGAACCCTCCTTTCCAGCACCTTAGAGTAGACTTTACCCAGTAGGCTGAGTAGTGTGATACCCCTGTAATTGGCACACACTCTCTGGTCCCCCTTTTTGAAGAGGGGTACCACCACCCCGGTCTACCACTCTTTTGACACTGTCCCAGACTTCCACGCAATGTTGAAGAGGCGTGTCATCCAAGACAACCCCCTAACACCCATTGCTTTTAGCATCTCTGGATGGATCTCATCAATCCCCGGGCTTTGCCACTGCGGAGTTGTTTGACTACCTCAGTGACCTCCACCAGGCCAATTGACGGTGATCCCTCCTCCGCCTCCAGCTCCTCCTCTACCAAATATAATCTGTCCCTGTTAAATGTACGGACTACTGTGCTGGCAACCGAAATATAACCGTCGCAAAAACGTTGTTCTGCACTGAACGTTAGCTAGCTAGCTAACATTAGTTTACCAAATGTTGGCTAAGTAAATGTTTCAATACAATTACTGTGGCAGTTCGGTTAAAACACAGAGGGGTTATGTGCTTCATTGCAAACTTCATAGAAATGAACCACGTTGTTTGTTTAAGTGCGTTGAAGCTGGTTGCAAAAATACCTTTGTTCGATATGGAGCATTTAAGGCTCATTTCTACCGGACACATATCTTTAACTTATCAGCTTCTGTTAATGTTACTGTCGGGACAGCTCTCAAATGCGGTGTGGCGTTATGTGAACGTCAGTGTCAAAATACAAAACAGCTAATAGCTTATTTGAAGGAGCATCTCTTGGAAGGACGCGCTGTGAGTTGTCCAGTGAGTGGATGTAAAAACGTTTTCATGGTCAAATCCCCATTCACAAGTCACACAAAATGTATACAAAAATGTATAATTGATGGGATTAATTAGATGTGCAGTTATCCTGGTTCTTAAAAAATGAACCACATGAAACGTGAAGATAAGTCTTGAGAGTGAATGTCATGCTGTCAGTCCAGCAGCTCCCCCTGTGTTTATTTGCTTTGCCTGTGTTTCCTCTGTCTCTGCAAGGAGGTGTTCATCCCCGAAGGGTGTGGCTGGAACAGCTGACGGCAATCAGCAATCAGGGGACTCTCCTACATCAACCCCGTCTTCCTGCCATTCAGCGCCAGATCGTTCTGTCGTCAGAGTGATAACTATGTATTCATGCCACCTGCTATTAGACACTGTCTTTGTTCACCTTGTCCTGTTTTTTGCCACGTTGATGCCTTTGCGCTAAAATGGGTCCTCTTTTAACATTCAACCTGACTCTTATTAATTTTGATTAACTATAAAGTGGAATTATATTCAGAGTGTTGGTTTCTTCTAGGTCATTGAAGCTCAGTTAAACGCAAGTAGGCAGTGAATGTGTCTCTGCTCAAGCAGTGCATCAATCTAACTTTGCCTTTGTTTCTGTGTTTGGGCTACAGAGCGGATCATCCCAATCCGCAGTGAACACCTGAGGATACAAGTCCTCAAGCAGAAGGTCCCGAACCGCTCCGCTTCCTGGATGTTGATTTACCATCAGCTTTATTTAATATTTCCTTATGTTGACTGACATATATGCCAACCTATTGTAATACTTTATACCTTATTTTTTTGCAATGGATTTCTGGCAAATACAGTTGGAAGTTTGCTTTGAACTTTGTAATAAAATACCGTAACTCATACCATACCTTAATTAGGTTCAGAATAAATGCTGTTTTTAAAAAACATACCGTATTGTCTTATACAAAGAAAACGGTAATTTACCGTATATTTCACGGATTTCTTTTTACGGTGTATCTGTTTTTTTAATAGTGTTTTTCTCTACAAAACTGTTCTCAACTGGGAATTTTACGGGTGCAAAAAAACATACCGTAATGTCTTATACGGCGTCACTATATTTTTTACGGTAAACCTCTGGCAACCACAGCTGCCAGTAATTTACCGTATATTTCACAGATTTTTTTTTGCGGCGTAAAATAACTGAGGAATAAATTGACCTTTGTTACCCTGCACTGATTATGAAGTCAAATATAGCCTGGTTAACATTTTGATATAAAAATGTCAATATTGAGTCATTCAGAATGTTTAAAAAGTACAATGAATATCATCCATTTAGCTTTTGGCGCAATTATTGAGACTAATCATTCCACCCATTGAACAGGTAAGCATAGTTTTTGCTTTAACTTTGATATTCTAAAGCACACACACATTCAAGAATTGAGTTTTGACAATTACAATAGAAACTGTAGCTAAGATGGATGAAGTTGGCAACATCATTTGTGTTTGGTAAACACGTTACCATCGGTTACCAATAGAGCTGTCTATTTCTTATCTTTCAACCTCAGACTATTTCTACACCGGCTCAGTCCGGACAGTGCCACGCTAGATAGTTTAGTTTGGTTCTGTAGGGATGCGGGCTGACTGGATCGTAGAGAGAGCGTCAGTCATTTTGACCCTCAGTAGGAAGATCACTACCTCACAGTACAATGAGAGTATTGGCAAGATGCTTTTGGAAAGTCATCCTTAAAATTGACGCTCATAGTGATGCAATTTTATACAAAACCCGTGAGAGGATTTTAAACGCTTGAAGCCACATTGAAGAGGGGAAGAGAGGCATATGGCATGCATGGGTAGGACTCCGAGGTGGACTTTAGTGGCCAGTAGGGCTCACTCCTCTTCCAGTCACAGGAAGCAAGTAGGAATGAGAGGAATGCAGTAAGGCGATGGTGATGGAGGGAGCAGCAGTTGCGAGGCAGATAGCCAAAAACAGAAGAAGAAAATGAGGCCGTCAGGGAAACGATAAAAAAAGTGATCAGACAGTGGAAAAGACTTGTAAGGAAATAATTGAGACGCACAATCAGGCAAAAGCCACCATTGGGATAATCAATTTTTTTGTTGGATGCAAGAGTTACTGCATGTTCTGATATCGACAGTTTGATGTGGACAATTAGCGTGTTATTGGAGGAGTCACTGACGGAAATGCCACAGTACCTCACCGTGACTCGTGGAATGTATGGAGTTATCAGTTGAACAGATTGAACTGGTATTTGGGTGGAGGCTGAGGGGACTTTTTACCATCCAGGGGGGTCATCCAACCTTACAAAACATTTACACACACAAACACATGTATGCAGAGGCATGCACAGACACTCTGTCTCCTTAATATCTTTAGCCTCGGTTTTGTTTTAACTGCAATTTTAGTGTGTATAATCAGTTTCACTGTTCTCATCAAACCCGTTGAGGCAGTTCTTCATACAGCTCTGAAAAATCCCCTGTTCACTACCTTCTTATTACCAAACAGGAGAAAAAGTTAACCAGCAGGTAAACACAGTGGAGCGGTGAGCTGCTTAAAAGTCAAATTCCTCAGTCGATGGTGGAGACCAGACGATGTTTGCCACAACAACTTTATAAGGTGATGATACGTCATTGGGGTTTTCAGCTTGTTGTGCTGCCCACGATGACAGAAAAAATCTAAACTGAATGTACATTGCAGAAAAGTCCAAAGAAATTCCACTAAACCAAGTAATTACAGATCAGTGCATCGTAATTACATAAAAGGTAAAAAGCTGCATTACGTATTTAAAACAAGGGTTGGGTAGTACTTGAAACCTGCATTGTTCATACCGTTGCACGTGTTCAGGTAGGCCACGCTGAGCGCCAGCTTGCAGTGGTGTGGTAACTTTGAACTGAGACGGCGCTGGAGGCTGCTCGCTGTGGTGAGTAGCCTCTAAAGCCTTTCCATTCCCAACAGCAAAGCAAAGTCAACCCACAAAGGGGATGAAGAGCACCATGCGCTAACCTAGTTTCTTGGGAAACTGACTGTGAGCTGAAAAGTGTTGCTTCACCCGCCTTCACACTTCTGTGTGCACACATGTAGAAAAAGGTCAAAAAATAAAGTTCAGAACACCCCAGAGTGTACCCCTTTCAGAAGGTATGTGACGTGCCTTTTTAAAGTTTTATACTTGTAAAATTAAACTTGTACGAAGCAATCTCACTTAAGCTGCTTTGAAGTTAATGCTCATTTTGGACAATTCTTATGATGTTTGTAGTCCATTAAACTTTTATCGAATGAAACATATAAAATATAATTTCAGAAATAATACATTTCTAAACATCCTGTAGCATTTAACGTACGACCTATGTAATAATGTGAGGGAATGAAGAAAAGGCAACAACAACTTATTGTTAACATCACTGTAAAATGTTGCGCGGATGACACTTTTTCCAGTAAATTTCCACATGGCAGCAACATCTCAATTGCAGCAGATTATTGCAGTAAAAATACTCCTCCACAAGGGGGTGATACAAATAAATGATTGCGCCTGTTTGTTTTTTCATTTAGGCTCCGTCAAAAGTTTGAAGTAAACACTCTCATCAGCTGCCGTAGTATCAATGCTCTTTCCTCTCATTCCTTTGCCGTGTTCATTTGACAATGTTGGAAGCCTATGCTGTGATGAAGAATCCAGAGCTGGCTCAATCAGAGGTTATCTGTTTTGGATCACAATATTTTTATCCTACAGCCAAGTTATTGTACTGTCCTTCAGCAATTTGGATAATGTGATGGAATAGATTCAGATCTTTTTAGTAATTGAAAACAAATTTTAGAGAACCCATCTCAAAAAGTAGTTATGTAAGCTTCTATGTTTTTTGTTCAAATATTTTATACAAAAATATCCTCCTTTGAGATATGCATTAAAAGTTTTAGCAGGAACTCCACACAAGACGAGAGTCACGTCTTCCAGAACAAACCACATTGTAACAAATCCTTCTGTGTCCTCAGCTGACATGGTCGGTCCCTTAAGGACCACTTCCAGCTGACTGTGGCATCTTAACCTGCTGCCCCTGACCTTTGCCAACCGAACGAACAGTTTCATGATTCATCACAATGGCAGAAACATACACCATGAAGCTCATCAAGTGGTTTCATACAGTTTGGCTTCCAAAACATATTTCTTTGGTTTACCCTAATAAAATGACATATGGCTTCAGTTTTCAATGTGTATCTTCCTGATTAGCGAATCACAAGCTCCTATGATTCCTGAAGACGCCTTTTTTCAATGTCTTTTTTTACGTTCGACCAATTGAACAACATTTTAAAGATCCATGTCAATGGGTACACTTCAGAAGGAGGAACCAAAGATATTTCCACTTGGAAATCTTTGCATTCCTTTTCAAAACTGCACTAGATAGAAGCAAAAGTGAATGTCTAATAATTTTCCTTCAATCAAGTGACTAATAGACAAATCATCTCAGTTCAATCACTGAATATTGTGCATGGAGCTCTTTGCTGATAACTTGGTTTTTGAAGGTTTTAGTCCAACAGAGATTTTTTTTTAGTAAAGTAAGTAATTTCACTAATGGATTTTGAGCCATAAAAAGTACAACTGAGTGATTGTGATGAAAAGTTTGTATATATATCGTTAGTTAAGCACTTAGAAGTGTCTAAAACAGTTGCTAAAGCAAAATAAACCATGGATGTTATTCCAAATAAAATGTACAGTCTGATTCATTGCCCAACAAATCACATAGACAAGTCTCGAAAACTGGAGCAGAGTAAAAATAGTTTTGTGTTTTTTTTGCTGAGGCAAGCATTTCAGCTCATGCAGCAAGATTTATTTACAGTGTAAAAATGACAAGGAAGGACGAGGTGTAAGGCTAAACCTGCTATACAGCAGACTACTGACGTTACCTGAGTCCTACAAAAGGATGTGTCCATGGGATAAAAATGAACGTTGACTCTTCATTCTTTGCATTTTAATACTTTTCCTAGACAGACTACCTCTCCCAGGTGGGTGGGTCTGTTTCCAATGTTCTCCCCTTTGCCTTCCTGACAAAAGACACTTCCAAAACCAAACACATGAAACCCCAAAAACCGGACTTACTGTTATTATTTTTTCTGCTGTTTCTCACCACAATCCTTTCACATGTTGTATGTCTAAGTGATTATCGAAGGGTTTGCAATAAAGGAGAGCCCCTTCCAATGAATACTTAAGAAAACCAAGCGTTTCACTGCTGAAGCCAAACCAAGCTGACCATCTGCCTGTAGTTACGACGAAGGTGAACCAAAGCAACAAAAATAATCTTCCATTTCAGCAAAACTGGCAGCTAAAATCCCCTCCATACAGTATCATATGTAAAAATAAAAAAAAGGCAGCCATACTTCCCTAGTGGTTACACTCTTTCACTGATAGACACATGATCACTTGCAACATCACTCACCGGTTGCGGGTGCTGACATCCAGTGAGAGATCCCTCCGTGCTCCCGCAGTGGGCCCGTCAATCACAGAGGCAGCGGTCAGAAGGGCCCGGTGAGTCTCGGGGAGAGGCTAGATCCTGCTTTGACAGCGCTGCTGCAGCGCTGGAGCCCGGCTGTGCCGTGACAGGGGCAGTCACAGTCAACTGCTTGACTTTGCTGTGTCTTGCACTTCCTCTCTCGTGTGAGTCCTCTTTCTCTCTCACTCTCTTAATCAGTCGCTACAAATTCTCTCTCTTTCAGTGAAGGCACAGTTGCTCTGCCCTATCAGCTCCCTGAAACTTTGTGTCTGTGCTGCCACTACACCAGAAGCTCCAGTGATGGTGGGATGGGTGTGTGTGTGTGGGTTGTGTGTTTGGGGGGGGAGGGGGGGGTTGTATTTGTATGAGTGTGTGTGCGTCCGAAAGAAAGAGAAACAGAGAGAGACAGATTGTGCAGTCGCTTGTCTGAAAGACAATAGCAGGATGTGTAGCTGTAGGATGGACAAAGTGCGCAGAAATGGGAACGCTGCATCGGGCTGTTAAAAATACATTCTTAAACTGTTGCTATAGTTTTACACTACACACAACAAAGAAATACAAAGCAAGTAGGATGTTGGTGTGTCTCACTGTCATCTCATTGTGATGACTTAAGACCAACGAACAAGTGAACATTTGTCCAACTACAGAACTTCAAGATCTTTAAGTATGTGGGTGCGCTCTGCACTGCGCCAATAGTAGAGGTCTGGTGAATTAATACCTCTGTCGTAAAGGTTTGCTGAGGGCCGCTCAGGGCCACTCAAGAGTGTAGGATGGATGAGTCAAACAAACACAGGACTACTGACGGCGGTGCATTGACACCAACATTTATCTTCAGTTACGTCGATCGTTTCCGTATTCTATACTATTATAAGTAATACATTTTTAACATAACTTAGTTTTGTTTTAATTATGTATAATATTAACTACGTCTTTACTGCAGACATGCATTAGAAAGTCACGCCAAGGGATCTGACCACACGTCTGTATGTGAGGAGTTGAGTAGATCTTTAATTTAACACCATAGCATCATTTACAAATATAGTTTTTCTGCTAAAAAAATGTGATGGTGGATGATAATGACTCTGACGCAGAGATCATTAAATCCAACCCCAAACTGTTTAACCTAATCTGTTAAAATGAGAAGTGCATATTGAATCATGTATTTGTAAGCTATTTCAGCAGGAGAAATAGAAGTGACAACAATACAGTCTATTTAGTTATCCATCTTCTTTTCCTTAAATACTCCAATACATCACATGCGGTTAATCGACGTGTACAAACCCAACCAAGGTCTTACATATGTGAGCTATTTCAGCAGGAGAAATAGAAGTGACAACAACAGTCTATTTAGTTACCCATCTTCTTTTCCTTAAATACTCCAATACATCACATGCGGTTAATCGACGTGTACAAACCCAACCAAGACCCAACCAAGGTCTTACATATGTGAGCATTGCCAAATGTCACCTTTCTAACACTGGTATGAACGTTTAACCCATCATTTTATCTGTTTTACTGTGATCTTATCTTTTCATGCATACTGACAACCTGCTTTGAATCTTGGGCTGAAGAGACGAGTTTGAGCATGTGGTTTTCTCACAGGTCTGACAAGCTAGAGATCTATTCATATCAAATTACAACCTCAGAGAGCTCAAAATAATCCTGTATTTACTAAACTTGAATACCACATAACATGAATCATTTGATAAGAATGGACCATGTGTATTTAACAGTCTTTTGAATACAGAGAACTCCATGAATGCCTTGCCAGTTCCTGTAAATGACAACAAGATATCTGCATGTAGTAGTTTTAGCATGTTTTATTCTGCCCTTATTAACAAACATCTTAATCTGCCCATCACAAACCTATGAGCAGGAATAACAATGCCACAGATAGACACACACTGTCAGGGATGCGGGGAGGCAGGACTCAAATGCAGATTTTTTGAAACACAAAAAGACTTTAATAGTCAAAAGCAAAAGGCCAACGGGCAAAAACACACACATGAACCGGGGCAAAAGTG
Organism: Gasterosteus aculeatus; assembly: GCF_964276395.1. Lineage (NCBI taxonomy): Eukaryota > Metazoa > Chordata > Actinopteri > Perciformes > Gasterosteidae > Gasterosteus > Gasterosteus aculeatus. Next base: position 13,856,378 of record NC_135705.1, read on the forward strand.
AAGTTACCCAGGGAGACAAGAAGCAGAAACTACAAAATAAGACAGAAAATAACCCACACCATAACAGTACCCCCCCTCAAGGGCCGAATTCCAGTCGGCTCAAACTAGCAGAGAGCCAAGGGATGGGAGGGAGGGAAACCAGAGATGTTGGTCGGACCGCCCGGGAAACTCTGGCGGGCGGCCTGGCGGGCGGCCAGACGACCGGGAAAACTGGCGGGCAGCAGCCGACTGCAGGGCACTGAACGTCTCTGGAGTAGCTGGCTGGGATACACGGAACACCTCGGGAATGGCCGCCGGCTCGGGGACACGGAACACCTCCGGAGTCGTTGCCGGCTGGGGGACACGGAACACCTCCGGAGTCGCCGGCTCAGCCCCCCCCACAACCCCCTCCTGAAGGGCCGGATCCCAGACGGCCCTCAAATCACCAACGGGAGGGTGGGAGAGGACCATGGGATGGGAGGGAGGGAGCCTGAGTCGGGGAGCGGGGACTGGAGGCGTCGGAGTCATGAGTCTCGGGGCCGGTACTGGCGGGGTCGGGGCCTGGTGTCAAGGGGCCGGTACTGAAGGGGTCGGGGCCTGGAGTCGAGGGGCCTGTACTGGCGGGGTCGGGGCCTGGAGTTGTGGGGCCGGTACCGGGGTCGGATGAGCGAGTCGGGGAACGGCAACGGGAGGTCGCTGCGGCCCAGCGGGAAAGGGAAGGTCGCTGCGGCCCAGTGGGAACGGGAGATCGCTGCGGACCAGCGGGAACGAGAGGGCGCTGTGGCCCAGCGCTGAACTCTGTGTGCTGCGGCCGAGTGGGGTTGGGAGGTCGCTGCGGCCCAGCGCGGGACGTGGTGCGCTGGGGCCCAGCCCATAGCCAGACAGGTTTCCCTGAACTCCTCCCGGGGAAAAAACTCTGCTGAGTCCTTAAAAGGCTGTGTCATTCTGTCAGGGATGCGGGGAGGCAGGACTCAATTGCAGATTTTTTGAAACACAAAAATGTCACGGTGTGGTTCACTTCCTGTTATATTTTGTAATTTTCTGCCACTTGTGTCCCCGGGTAACTTCACTTCCTGCCTTGTCATGTCATCCCCTGTGATCGTCTAATAGTTTCCACCTGTGTCCAATCACCTGCACCTCCCTAGTGTATTTAAACCATGTGTGTCTGTTGTCACTTGTCGCGTCATTGTCTTTCGCCACGCTTGTTCTTGTCTTTCGTCGTGGATGTTTCTTGTCAATCTTCCTGGATGTTTCTTGGTCCCTGCCTGTATTTTTGCCACGGTTCCTGTGTGCGTTTTTGCCCCTTGGCCTTTGCTTTTGCCTGTTGACTATTAAAGTCTTTTGTTTCGGAGAAGTCTGCATTTGAGTCCTGCCTTCCACCCGCCCCCCTGACAGAATGACGCGACCATGGGACTCAGCAGACCCGCTGCCAGACTACGGTCCGGACTACTTGGACGTAAGAAGTCCCTTCTGGCAGCGGAAAACGAATTTTGTTTTTGGTCCCAGGAGCTATCAGCTCGCCTGCCTCGAGCTCCGGGACCTCCTTAACCCTAGAAGGAGGAGCAAGCGGAAGAAGCGCTCTCCCGTTCCCGCTGGGCCACCGCAGCGCTCTCCCGTTCCCGCTGGGCCGCCGCAGCGATCTCCCGTTCCCGCTGGGCCGCCGCAGCGATCTCCCGTTCCCGCTGGGCCGCCGCAGCGATCCCCTGTTCCCGCTGGGCCGCCGCAGCGATCTCCCGTTCCCCGACTCTGTCCTCCGACCCCGACTCGGCCAGTCCCCGCTCCGAGACTCATGGCCCCGACGCCCCCAGTCCCCGCTCCGAGACTCATGGCCCCGACGCCCCCAGTCCCCGCTCCGAGACTCAGACTCCCTCCCTTCCATCCCATGGTCCTCTCCCACCCTCCCGTTGGTGATTTGAGGGCCGTCTGGGATCCGGCCCTTGAGGGGGGGGCTATGGGGTGGGTTATGGGGGGGGCTGAGCCGCCGACTGCGGAGGTGTTCCGTGTCCCCGAGCCGCCGCCGACCCCCCCGGAGGTTTCCCGTGTCCCCGAGCCTGCTATTCCAGAGACGTTCCGGAGCCGGCCAAATGACGGCTCCGGAACAACATTAGCGCATCTGGGTTTTAATATCCATAAAAGGACCAAATTACATTATATGAACACACTTTCAAGGCCCTGGATACAAATTCCTCAAAATCCAAATCGATTTTGAGTTGGACACACACTCTTCATCAAATAGCTACGCTGTTCCATTTGGAGCACAGAGAGGAAAAGGAGACTAAAAAAGATGTCAAGGCTGATAAGAAGCAGGTCCTAAGAAGTCCTTGAGGAATACAATGGGATTAACATCATCTGGAACCGCGAGGTGTGCACGCCGGCTGTTTAAAGTTCCCGAAAGATTAGCACGAGGAGGAGCAGAAGGAAAGTGGGGAGTGCGGGGGGGGGGGGGGGTTATCTGCCGGACCAGTCGAGACAGATCACAAGAAGTGGAAAAAACTGGAAATGTCTTATCAGCATGAGAATGACCATCTTTTCCCGCATCATGTGTACTAACTTTGCAAGAAAATGTTTTGATATTTGAAGAGTGTTTTAAAACTCTTGGAGTTGACAACAAAAATGATTTCATTTGAAATGTTTTGACAGTGCAAATGTTTTACCAGAGTTTCAGGAAGCAACTGAACCTGAATGTAACTTTTTTTCGTTCTTAAATATAATCAAGTTCAAATGAGTAGGGGCGTTGCATAGAAATGCCTCAAATTGGCAATTTTTCAAATCATCATCAGGTCACACAATGAGCCTTGATTGTAGAAAAAATTAAGGGCTTAGTTTTTCCCCAAACAGCTGCACAGATGAGAACATGAGTACATTCGTTGAGTATTTTCAGCTGCCAATTAATAAACATGTGGTGCTCTTGTGAGTATTTACGTCAGGATCAATTGGGATATACAAATAAACTTCAATGCCGAAGTTCATTGTAAAAAAACAGTTGTAGGTATGGGGCTAAAAGGGTCTTGCATAAGGACGAGGCTAAAATTAAATTATTTTTATTTTTATTTTTTCATGGGAATCGAAAATGTGAAAAATTGGAATAAATAAAGACTTTCACTTTAAATGAACGAGATTCCAAATCTGGTAAAACATTTGCTTTTTCTGCTTCTCGTTACCAACAGTTGTAGTACCAAAACAAACAACACAATATTACTGTTGCTAGGTTGAGAACTAATATGTAGGTTGTGATGACTTCTTAGAGAAATACACAAACTGTGTCAATCGCACTCTCGCACTTCCAAGAATGCTGGCTGTTTATTGTACTGATTGCCCGAGTTGCAAGCCAACCTCGTCTCCCCCAGGAAGGGGGAGTTTCTTGAAAGGTCATGGTTGTCCCAGCAGACCAAACACTGGCTAATTGCTTTGTTGTTTGTCGGCTCTGTGACTGTTTTTGTGCCGCACTTTGCCTTTGTCTCGCATTCCCAAGTATATTACCTCAGCCTGTGTCCAAAAGATGGAGGATGGAGAGGGAAGACAAAGGAGGGGGGGGGATAACCACAGAAAATATGGAAGCAGCGGTTTCACGGTGGATTCCGTGATTACGCTGTGAAGGAGCCCCCCGTCTCTGAAGCTAAAAATAGCAGGAGCAGGAAGGTGCTTATGGGACCGGGGGGAGCAGCGGAGGGGACAGGACGACTAGAGTCTAAAGTAATTGGCCAGCAAACAGCAAACAGCTGGGGGAGTGTGTTTGGGAGAGTGTGTGTTTGGGGTTCTACTCCATGCAGCTGTACTCGGCCTTTCAGTCTTAGATTCTTCTTATATTGTTACATTACTTTCTCACTCTCTCTCTCACACACACAGACACAGCAGGAAGGAGAGTAATGGGTGCCTGACAGCCAGAGCCCTAAAGAATGAAAGAATGTCTAACATGAGGCAAGGGAACAGCTGTATAGAAGGAGACATTTGAGGGTGGGGGGTGGCTGAGAGAGAGGGGTGGAGGGGCGGTTGATTCACAAAACAGGGTGAGGGTGGACCGTGGAAAAGATGATGAAAAAAAGTTTGCGAGCTGCAGTATGTGAGAAGGGGGAACGTTTCTGGAAGTGGAATCAACAAATTTATTGGTGGATGTCAAACGTTGGTCTAAATCAACCCCAGAACTTCCTGCCTGGGACAAAGGACCCAGCAGATGTTTTGCTCAGCTGTTGCAGAAACCCTCCACTGGTGGGTGGGTGTGCTTTAGATTAACTGTGCTCACTGTAATGAAACGGCCTTGGGAACACGATGTGGAATGAACAAGACCACTGCAAAGGAGGGCAAACTGCAGATCCCATATTTATGTGTGTGTGTGTGTGTGTGTGTGTGTGTGTGTGTGTGTGTGTGTGTGTGTGTGTGTGGAAGGGAGGTATTGGAAATAACATGAAGTCACCCTGGCAAGGAGGGTACCAGTTATGCGGTTTATAGGCTCTGTGCTACATCTTCTTATGTTAAAGCTGGAGGGTGAAAAATGACTTTAGAACAACACTGCAAACAATCGTAAGATACAATCAGAAGACAGCGGTGCCATGCATGCATTGTAGATACACACATGTACAATTATGAATGCACACAGAGACACGTGAAAACAAACTACACAGATGTGTCAGGACCATTTTGCTAAACTTAAGACTTTATTCAACATTAATTTTCATTTCCTTTCTTTGTGTTGCTCCAGAAATGTTAAATATCTGCTAACAACATACCTGGGTCACACTCACACGTTATTCAGAGACGTCTTCATTTCTTGTGAAATCCCCTCCTCCTCGTATCTCTAAAGTATCACGTTTGTTGCCGTGTATGTGTGGGTGCATCAAGTAGTGCAGGGGGTATATTTCCCGACGCACCTGTGAGCTTTGTGCAAAAAATGCAGCCCCCCCCGACCCTCCGTCACCACAATACACACACACACACACACACACACACACACACACACACACACACACACACACACACACACACACAAGTACATGTACTGTCGGTTGTCTGTCTTGTAACCTCAACACTTGAGTTGTTGAATACGCTGTCACTACAATAGAGTCTCTCACCACTGCACTTTGTTTTCCCCTCTTTTTTTCATTTGAGAGTGAATTGACAGACTTTTAAAAGCAATGCCTTTAGGAGGTGCCTGAAAGCTTTATTTAGCAATGGGCTTACTGATATAAAAACTATATTTTGAAATATTGCAGCTATGTTATATTAATAACATTAGTTCTATTACAATATGAACTCTAATGCTGTTACTTAATTGATTTTATGTGCAACAGTTGCACTGTCGTTGTTTGAATGTGTAAATCAGCTTTTTGTTATCCACATGATGTAGTGTTTATGACTTGTTTCTGCTTCCTGCAGATGGCCCAAAAATGTTGTATTTATTCATTCACAACAGGTTTCGAAATTTCTGCTAATATGCAGCAGCTTCAACCTTTTTCTGAATACACAGCCACTCGCAGCTTTAGTCCCAAAAAAAGTCTGATGACATATTTTCTGGAATTCTCAACATTTTGCTTGAACCTGCAGCTTCTCTACTCTAAATGTATATTTTTTAAATATATATAAAAATGTTCCAATCAGATTTGGTCTATAATACTCCTTTACACCCACTGTTTTCTTCCCGTCTCTTTGCACATCGTGTGTGTTTCTCTGTTGAACTGTATGTAGGCCGGGGTGACCACAGGGCTGATGAGGAGGTCGACAGGTGTCCCCATGCATCCAGCTGTGATCAGAAACCCTCTCTGTGGCTTTTACTGAGAAAATGCCTCCCTGCAGAGGTGTAAACACACAGCTTCAAGAGAAGCTCATGTGTATATATATATATATATATATTATTATATATTATCAGTAAAGTAAGTAGTATATATTCATCAACATCCCCTACTACATATATAATACACATCCATCCCACACATATATAAACTTTCCAAGTGAGTTAGTATGCACGGCTGTGGTCTTACAGCAGAACCCCATAACAGACATACATATCACGTAGCACACTTTAATACAATACTCGTTCTTTGGTTTACCCACAAAGCTGTTCATCGAAAAAGGTTTTGTGTGCTGTTCACATCTGTGTTTCAGTCAAGCCTGAGTTGTTAAATGTTCAGGAAACCACAAAGACACTCGACTCGAGCACTACGCAATGACATTTAAATTCACACACACACACACACACACACACACACACACACAATGAGCATACACTTGGTGGCTACTTTTCCCCACGATGACAGTGCTAACACATAATGATCATGTTCAACATCTCAGTAAAGCAATCCGAAAAAAATCCTACACTGAACTATACTTGGCCATCCCACTGTCAAACGCCACACACATTAGGCCTGTTCGAAATGCGCGTGGCTTGGTGTGGCAAGTGGACGAGGGCGGGCGGCAGCAGGAGGAGCGTAGAGAAAAAAACTGCAGTCATGTCAAACTGATTTAAGCCCCCTTCAAAGAATAATTAGGAGGTCAATGAAAAAGTAACAGCCCGTTTGCTCTGCAGGCTACTTTTCAAACCTCATTTGAATTGTGTTTGTAATTATATATTTATGTTAAAATAGGCCTACATCTGCAGTGTGTGCTCTCCTTTGTTCTTTTTATGTCTGCCTGCAAAACCCTTTGCTGCTTGCTATTATAGCATTATTATTATTAGCAATCAAAATATATGTTTTTACATTACATATTCATTGCACAGCATGAGACCAATAACAAACAATCTAGCATCAAGTATTACAATCGCACAGAAAAATGGGATTTTCTACAAAACGTGGCATTTGTTGTTACAGAGCCACCATCTCATAGGAGCTGGTGGCGGCCAGCTGTTTCCCATCATGCCTTGAGTCATGCGGTCAGTGGAGAGCAGCTGTGGTGCCTGGTTCCAAAAAATGGGACGCTTTGCTATTGTGAGGTTATCGTTGACCACGTGTTCAGAACATCAAAGCAAGTCGGGATCGAGTCGGACACAGGCCCAATGACCCAATCCAGTGGCTGCATCCGTTTTAAGATGCATTAGTCGACTGATTGCGTCACAGTGGCTGCGACTCGTCTGTTTCCCATTTCGGTCGACTTGACGTATACAGCCTTTGGCCAATCATGTCCCATCATGCATTGCGGGCCAATGGGGATTGTATTTTATTCAGGATGGAGACAGGTGGGCCAGCATCGGGGAAGGTTTCCCTTTTAAATAACTACTGTTTGAGATATTCACTTCAATATCTACCAATATAAATGTTATAATATAAAACATTGCATCTTACCTTAAAAAAAAAACTCTTAAGTTACTTGACGTTGGTTACCAATGTTTTTTAAATACACATAAGACATGGGCGAAAACTGCTCTTAGTCATAACTCCAGTATTGCTTTTAGCTAAAAGTAACCGATTTGAATTAAATTTTAAAATTCTTCTCTCAGCCTGAAATATCTCGTTCTCTGGGAGGGAGAGCATATCTTCCTAAATTAAATTAACAAGAAGCAGATTACCACTGTCTGCATTTTGTAGGTTTTTCGAGTTATAAGGCTTTCACGGTCACATTCCTTCTATTATCTCTCCTAATAACTTTCATTATGGATTCAATCAAAGTAAAAGAACACAAGAGACGGTTCGGCAACAAAGAACACCATTTCCATTCAGTCATGTGAGGCTGATCATTCCTGGCCATATTATATAATTTCATTTTTCCCTGAAACATTCAGCCTAATTAATACCTATTAGTATTCAAATGCCCCTATAATCATATTTACAATTACTGTATGTATGTACCAGAATTTTCGTACATAGAGACGCAAATAATGAACAAATAATAGTAATAGTCTGCAAGTACCCGCTCCTTCACGTATATAAGCAGAACACAGCGAGGTACAGAATACCGTTTGTCAGTTAATAGACCACAGAGAAAACAACAATGCTGATACTGTGGAAGTGATGTCTGTGTGCATTTAGTATTATGCAGGGCATGTGTGCAGACACAAACTCCATCAAAAGTCTGTACAGCTGTCATCAGAAACATACCTCACTTCATATGACGCTTTAGAGGAAAGTATGTGTTGTTTGTCTAAAAATGTATTTTCTTATAACCTCTCTCCTTGCATTGTTCCCTCTACGTGCAACTTGTTTAGAAGGATTGAGGCACAAGCAAAATACACATTTAAGGAAAATGTGGATGTGAATAAGAGACTGGAGGTGTACACCAAGATAATTCAAGATGGATAACAGATTATAGATGTTTCTGATCTTTGTTTATTCTAGAAGGTATTGTCCAGTTAAATTCTGCATATAATTCTATCACTGCCAACATGGAGAGGAAACAAGCCGTTATTGGAGCGTTTAGCGAGCAGCCTCTCCAGCGGCATTCTCAACCCTATAGAGTGAAAGTTCCAATTTGAGGCCGATGGACACAAAACAAATTACTTCCTTCTTCTAATCAATACTTATGTGTTCAGCACAACTTCTGTTAAATGAACAAAGAAACTGTAAAAAAAATGAAAGGACAAATGTTTATTTTGCTCAGCCAGAATCCAGATGTATGAGGTTGACAACAAAAAACAAGGGAACGAGCGATTAAAGTTCATTGACCCACAATCTGATAATGTTTGATTTGTAAGCATTCCATTTTAAAGTTAATTTTATATTTGTGAGAGGGAGGGCATGTGGTGCAGCCACGTAACTAGGTTTTCAGAAAAGAATTTGTCTGTTTGAGTATAGAGGAACATTATTTTTATTACTAAAGACTATTCAGCATGCTGGTATGGACTGAAATCATTCTACAAACAATGCTGACACACGTGCGGAGATTGTTACTGTTTTAAAAGCCCTGTTTTAAACGGAAACGCATTAGTGAGGATGTAGCCCGAATAGAAACTAATTTTATCATCACATGGACTATTTTGAACCTTGAACCAAATGCCATGAATTGGCAGGGAACAACAAAGCGGAGAATGACTTGGGAGACGGATGACAAAGTCAAAGGTGGGTTTTATTTGTGGTCTAGGACAGGAAAGGTTTGGTACACAAACAATGACGGTCAAAGTCAAAAGGTACAAAAGGGTCTGGCAGAGACAGAATTCAAAAAAAGTAGAAAGGGGTCGTAGACTTAACCAAGAAAGTAACTAGACAAGGCACAAAAGTGTAGGAACGCTTGCTGAACGGTATGAGACGAACCGGCTTAACTCCATGTGTAATGAAATCTGTTATAGGAACCACATGACCGAAGTGGAGAAAGTGAATAAACACAGTGGCATACTGTGTGCGTGAGTGTGTGTGTGAGACACACACAGGGTATAAATATAGGGCATGGGAAAACACTGAGGAAATGTTTGGCTGTTGCAACTTTGCAACTTTGAAATCATTATTTTCCAAGGAGAACACTTCATCACACACACAAACATCGCATAAACAACAGAATTTAAAACATGTTGTTCTATACTCTCTCTGGAACAACAAAAGGAATTTAAGAAAGTTTTTTTCTACATTCGAGTAACATTCTTTTCTTCAAAAATATTAAATAAAATGTTCTCTTAACATAAATCAACATAAATCAAGCAGCTTTGTTGTAATAAAGAATATGTCTAATCACTCTGCGGCCCCTGCACTTGAATCCTTGCATGCAATGCTATCATTAACAGTGAAGGCGTGACTTATACCTATTCAAGTGTCTCGGAATCATAAAACGCAAGTTTATTGATATTGTAAATATATGTATATTTTCTCTGTCTCCACCTTCAGCTCCGTGAGAGCAAATAATGTTATTTTGCCCCATGGAGGGCCCGAGAGTAGAGAACCATCTACGGGCCATGCATGCGTGCCTCGCATTCTGAACCGAAACCACATGGTGGGTTTAGCCCTAATGATATTTGGATGACTCGCATAAAGGGCACCAAACATCCAGTTTAGATAAGTGGGCAGAGAATCAATAGAAAAGAGTAGAAAACGGTCCTCTCTCTTTCGCCCTGTAGGCTAACACACAGAGACATTCAATGCATAGCATGAGCTTCACATTACTGATCCGAATGCATGGATCATTTTGCTTTGTCTTCTCTTCGTGACTGACTGTTTGGTTTGAAATAAAACTCTCTCTCTCTCTCTCTCTCTCTCTCTCTCTCTCTCTCTCTCTCTCTCTCTCTCTCTCTCTCTCTCTCTCTCTCTCTCTCTCTCTCTCTCTCTCTCTCTCTCTCTCTCTCTCTCTCTCTCTCTCTCTCTCTCTCTCTCTCTCTCTCTCTCTCTCTCTCTCTCTCTCTCTCTCTCTCTCTCTCTCTCTCTCTCTCTCTCTCTCTCTCTCTCTCTCTCTGTCTGTCACTGTCTCACACACAGACGAACAAGAGATATGCACACAGAAAACACGCCCTTGTTATTACTGGAAAGTCACAACTGACACCCCCCTGCAGGCGGCGGCTATGTGCCAATTGAACAGCCATACCCCAAGCTGGGGCGCAAAAAAAAAAACACTTCTTATTTGGCAGGGGCATTCTTAGTAAAACATACAGTGATATTTCTTGCAGAGGTTGAGCAGTATTTGATGTAACTAATGTACATATACTCAAGTACTTTTTTTATACTACTTACATCCCCTCTGCTATATTTGGAGTCAAAGATTTTACTTTTAGACACCCAACTAACAAATTAGGTAATATTATTATAGGTTAAGGTACCCAGCAGCATATAACATAAATAAAACATCTCCATCATTACTAGCTACAATAATTAACTTTTGTTAATTATTTTTATGTAATGTATTACTATTCTTACTTAAGTCAAATATTCCAGAACTCAGCATGCACTGCTTGGAGGTGCAGTATCACTCTCCGATAGTGTGACTGTTACTCCGTATCCAGAGACAGAAATAAATACATTTGAGGACCAACCCATTATGCTTGTACACTGGTTCCACTCAGTGTGTGTGTATGTAGACGTCTTTATCTAGTACTCATGACTAGACTCTGCCTCACCCAAAAACTTAACCAACTGTCCTGTTGCGACCCAGCGCAATGAGTGCAGTGCACAAAAAAGGAGCATTTCCCTTTGCGAATTACATTTAATGATCAGTAAAATATTGACGACCATTACCAAGTTAAGGACCATATTACAGATTTGGAAATGTGAAGTGAAGTGCAATAATTGAGCAGGAACGTAAAAGCTGCACCTGGAAGTTAACCCAAGTACCCATTGTTTGTACAAATATATTAATAATTTCAAACCCTAGCTGACTTCATGAAGATAGAATATGTGTTCTCGTATTCAAATATTAGTCCAACTTCACATAAATAAGCAGTTGGTGGATCTTCAAAGAAAACATTTAAGGAAATACATTGTCTCAGCAATATGCCAAAATCTGAAAAGAATTTTGAATGAATGTCTAGAGTCAGCCCGTATAAGTGTACTAAATCTCGTAAGTTGGGTGGGCTCATGGACAGGGAAAATCAGTGCCATTTGAGTGAACATTTTTTAACATGACTGCAAGTTCACCTGATGCTTAATAGAGCGACTTCACATGTGGACATTCCTAAAACTGTATTGTTGCTGGTTAGCCTTTACAAACTATACATTAGGCTGCTTCTTGTCAGTATTGTGTGTTATTCTTGGGAGGTAACGTAGAGCCAGAAAAACAATCCCCTGTGGAAAAGTACATGATGTACAGATTCTCGTTGCTCTATTTTGAGATAAAGGAACCAGAAAGCCCTCACCTAAGGGATTTTGCTACAACCAAAGTCCCTCTTTTCCCTCATCTAACCTCGTGCACAGACACAACGGCTCAGCAGACCGCACCAGCGCAACCTTATCAGCAGGCAAAAGAAGTGCCCCAGCTTCGTACCCGGACTGACAATTAACTGTCATGCAATGACTGGATTTCTCTGATAACCTTTTATTTGCCTCTCCTGCACATCACAGCCCATGCAATCTTGCTCCATGCATAACCATATGAGCTGAGGTGAGCCCAAATCTCTTCCGACATATTGTACATATGTCAGATATATCTTCAAAATAAGCCGTCTCTCTGTGTTCCCCAGCACTTCCCTGCAGAGACACCACAGCTTTGTGGTGAGCTCGTCCAGTATGACCTAAACGATCTTAACTGTTTCTGGTTATCTTTAGTGTTGAATCAGACAGGTCATTAGGTCAGTGGGGGGCATATGCAGTCTATGAAACAGATATGTAACGAGAGACAGTGCCCTCTGGTGGGTAACATTAAAATAGTTGAAGTTTGTCAAATAGTTTGGCATAATATGGTCTGAAAATCCATGAAAGCCATAAATGAATATGTCATAAATAAAGTAGCCAATATGTGATATATGGAAACAAGCAATAAAAAGTAATATGAAAGAATGTCATAGTATATTATTTCTAAAAGTACTTTTCAACTGTAATTCTTCCAGACTACTATAGTTTAAGAGTCACCTTTTTGTGAAAAACAATATTGTGACATATTCCTATGGCATAATTTTGTTATACTTTGATGATTTTCTTGAAATGACATTTTACGTTAAGTGTAGTATTACTTTTCTATGACTATATATGACATACTGAGACATTTTTATGAATATATTGTACCGTGACTTTTTAATGAGTTTCAATGATAGGATACTAGACTTTGATATATGTTATGCCATTTTTATTGCAAAAGATACTGGCATTTGTTAAGACATACTACATCATGCTATTTTTATGGCATGCTATTGTACTTTGACATTTCTATGACTTTTTACATTTGATATTTTAATGAAATATTATAAACTAGAAAATGCATTTCCTGCTGAAAATGCGTTGGAATGCAAAAAGCTGAAAGCTGAACTGAATTTTTAAAGATAGCTGAAAAAACAGAAAGTTGAATTTGAATACATTTGCTGAAATTACAGATATTAGAAAAGCTGAAATTAATTTGAAATAGCTGAAAATACAGATATGGGAGAAGCTGTATGGAATTTCAATAGATTTGTTGAAAAAGCAGAAATGAAAACAGCTGAAATAAATGTGAAATATTGCAAAGAAATACAGAAATTAATATTAAAACATTGCTGTTAATACAGGCATAAGAAAAGCTGAAATTATTTTAAAGAGCTGCTGAAAATACAGGAAGTGGGAAAGCTGAATTTCGCAGCTACAGGAGCAATGTTGGGTTAAGTGTCTTGCCCAAGGACACATCGACATGCGGGTTAGCCAGGACTGGGTCAAACCCACAACCCTCTGATTGGAGGACGACCGTGCTCCCCACTCACCCAGTCGTATGATTCTCAAATTTGCAGACTAGAGTTTACAACATTTTATTACATACCATGTTATGATATTTTGATGACTCATACGACAGGATATTTAGATGGAGTAATATCAAGTTACTCGTATTCGTTACTCTGAGGTCATCCAGCATCCGCTGCTTGTCTTAAATCAGTGGTTCTTAACCTTGTTGGAGGTACTGACCCCCACCAGTTTCATATGCGCATTCACCGAACCCTTCTTAATTGGAAAAATACAATTCAAAACATAGGTATATATTTTACTGGTGCACAAAATGAACAGTGCATCAACATCAGTGTTCAAAGAACAAAACCATTAAAACAATTTTTAATACTTCTGCCAGTTTTGGAGGCAAGGTTTTTGTTGCCAACGCATGCCTGTGCAGAATACAATGAGTAACAATGATGTGTGGTGCATCGGCTTTCACTAGCGAACTTTCTTCCCAGCATGACTGGAGCTCCGTCCGAACAAACTGCAGAAACCATATCCCACGAAAGATTGTTGTCTTTGAAGAAGTCATCCACAAGTTTCTTCACATCGGCTGCCTTAGTTGTTGTCGTAAGAGGCTTACAAAATAAAAAATCTTCCTTTATCACGTTGTCTTTCACATAGCGCACAAATACAGCAAGCTGGCTTAGATTGGAAACGTCTGTGGTCTCGTCCAGTTGAAGGCTGAATTTTGCCGGGCTTGAAATCAGATCTGCAACTACTTGAGCCAAGATGTCTTTGCTCATGTCCTCTATTCTGTCGCTAATGGTGTCATTTGAAAGAGGAATTTGGGATAACTGAACTTCAGCCGCTTTTCCCAGCATGATATTCGCCATCTTCAACACAGCTGGTTTTATGAGTGTTTCGCCAATGGTGTGTGGTTTGCCCTGCTTTGCGATCAGGTAAACAACTTCGTACGATGCTGTGAGGATCGGTTTGTTGATAGGTACAAAGCCGAGAACAGGCAGAGTAGCCTTTTCATCAAATCTGCCTCTCTTCACCTTGAATTCAGCGAGCGTTGTGTTCTTGTATTGTCCATCTCCATGCAGGTTAAGGAAGTGTTCTCTTAGTTTTGCCGGTGCTAGACTAGAATTGCTCAACTTGGCATTGCAAATCATGCAGTTAGGACGCTGACTCCCATCACGTTCCGTTATACATGTGAATCCATATTGTACATATTCGTCCGACCACTTTCTTTTCGATTGAACCCAGGTTAAGAACCACTGTCTTAGATACCGTGTAGGAGGAGACTGAGCCTCTGCTAACGAGCTTCTCTGGAGTTCAGAACAGAGACAATAAATAAACCTTAGACACCATTCATCCATCCATCTTCAAACCGCTTATCCTGCACACAGGGTCGTGGGGGGGCTAGAGTCAATCTCAGCCAAGTTCAGGCGAGAGACGGAGTACACCTTGGACTGGTCAGCAGCCAGTCGCATGGCTAACACAAAAACACACAACCATTCACACTCACATCCACACACCTACGGGCAATTTAGAGTAACCAATTAACCTAATCCCCAATGCATGTCTTTGGACCTTACAGACACAAGCACCATCAGGTGCTCACGCCTCTTCATCATTATCACCTTCCCCTCCCCCACCAGCAACGACCCTCTCTATTCTGGAGAGAGACGTTAACCGGCTCTTTAGAAGACTAAATCCCCGTAAGGCAGCCGGTCCGGACTCCGTTTCCCCTCACTCCCTGAAGCATTGTGCTGACCAGCTGTCTCCGGTGTTCACTGACATCTTCAACACCTCCCTGGAGACATGCCACGTACCAGCCTGCTTCAAGGCCTCCACCATCATCCCTGTCCCCAAGAAGCCCAGGATCACAGGACTCAATGACTACAGGCCCGTCGCCCTGACCTCTGTAGTCATGAAGTCTTTTGAACGGCTAGTCCTGTCCCACCTGAAGTCCCTCACCGACCCCCTCCTGGACCCCCTGCAGTTCGCCTACAGAGCCAACAGGTCTGTTGACGATGCTGTCAACATGGCCCTCCACTACATCCTCCAGCATCTGGACTCCCCAGGAACCTACGCCAGGATCCTGTTTGTGGACTTCAGCTCTGCTTTTAACACTATCATCCCGTCTCTGCTGCAGGACAAACTCTCCCAGCTGCACGTGCCCGACTCCACCTGCAAGTGGATCACAGACTTCCTGTCTGACAGGAAGCAGCACGTGAAGCTGGGGAAACATGTCTCAGCCTCTCGGACCATCAGCACCGGTTCCCCCCAAGGCTGCGTTCTTTCCCCTCTGCTCTTCTCCCTGTACACCAACAGCTGCACCTCCAGCCACCAGTCCGTCAAGCTCCTGAAGTTTGCGGATGACACCACCCTCATTGGACTAATCTCTGGTGGGGACGAGTCCGCCTACAGGTGGGAGTCTGACCATCTGGTGTCGTGGTGCAGCCAGAACAACCTGGAGCTCAACGCTCTAAAGACAGTGGAGATGGTTGTGGATTTCCGGCGGAACAGAGCCCCAACCTCCCCCATCACCCTGTGTGACTCCCCCGTCACTATTGTGGATTCCTTCCGTTTCCTGGGCTCCATCATCACCCAGGACCTCAAGTGGGAGCTGAACATCAGCTCCATCACCAAGAAGGCTCAGCAGAGGTTGTTCTTCCTGAGGCAGCTGAAGAAACTCAACCTGCCAAAGACGATGATGGTCCACTTCTACACGGCCATCATCGAGTCCATCCTCTGCTCCTCCATCACCGTCTGGTACGCTGCAGCCACAGCCAAGGACAAGGGCAGGCTGCAGCGTGTCATCCGCTCTGCAGAGAGGGTGATCGGCTGCAATCTGCCGTCCCTGGAGGACTTGTTCGCTTCCAGGTCTCTGAAGCGAGCTAAAAAGATCGCGGCCGACCCCTCCCACCCCGGACATAAACTGTTTGTGCCCCTTCCATCTGGCAGGAGGCTGAGGTCCATCAGGACTACGACCTCCCGCCACACGAACAGTTTCTTCCCGTCGGCAGTCGGGCTCATCAACAGAGCCCGGTCCCCCACTGCCTGACTATAACACTCCACCGGTCACTCCCCCTCACACTGCACATGCCACTTTAACTGCAATTCATCACTTTGTCACTTGTCACTTTGTCTCTTGTCTGTTACTTGTTTGTTAGTGCACTTTATGCTTAATACTTTTCTTTTTAACTTTTTAATATTTAAAATTTGTTTAACTTTATTCCCTTGTTTTTTTTACTAACCCATAGCCTTAGCCTTATTCTTACTAACCCATTGCATTAGCATTTCATTCCACTTTATTTTATTACCTGTGCACTGTTGTCTTGTCTGTCTACTGTCGCGCACTAACCGCCAAGACAAATTCCTTGTATGTTTGACATATTTTGGCCAATAAATGTTTCCTGATTCCTGATTCCTGAAGATCGTTAAAATGTATAAACCATGTCATTTGACTGTTGCAGTTTCTAGCTGTGTATTGACAATAGTGCTTTTCACCACTCACCTTGATACATTCCTCTCCATCCATTCTGCTTCTCCTCCCCCAGCACTTCATGTTGTTACCCTGACAACCAACAAAAAGACAAATGAGCCGCTTAAATGGGCTGAAAGATAATGACGTAATGTCAATATGTTTGCTAGACCACGTTGTATAGTTGTGATAATGTTCTAGGTCATAATGAAGCCAAAGAGGCCACTGAATTTAAAATATTTGCTACGCTTGCACCATTCGACATTAAACACAATGCAGCTGGTAATGAGAAAATACATCCTATATCAGAGGTTCTATCAGATACCAATTGAGATACCTTGAAATATCATTCATCGGTGAACGGATTATAGCCCACGCAGTTATTTGTATCTGTTGAAAGACTTATTAACCCCTAGAAAGTCACAAAACAAGCACTTTTAGAAGGCTGTTAACAGTATACTACACATTCAGTAAGGTGCTGCATTTGTACTTTTAACCACCATTTCCTTAGTTTACTTTTTTTCATTTCAGTGAACATTTACGATTCGACACTTAAGTGTATCTAGCATGAACAGAACAATTTACTTTGGGATAAATAAAGTTCTACCCAGTCTTTAATTGTGTTGCTCTGAATACATGTTTAGTGGCAGTCAAACTTTTTCCAACACATGAAAGCAAAACATTTTCAAGTGTTACCATGACTACCCTGTCTGCAGACTTTCCAGATACATTAACATGAATCCATTGTTAGTGATATTGTGGAACTACTATTGTGTAGCCTGTGCAGATTTCCTCCAATAGTATACTGGAGTTTGTAAACAGATGCTCAAAGACTCTAAGCAGAATGTCATCAAACTATCCACAAAATGCACTCGACTGGAAAAAAACAAACCAGACAGAATGCCACTGTTATGTACAACGGTTTATTCTTGATTTGCAAAACATCTGACAAAAATAACATTACATGAACACCAATTGATAATAGAAAGAAGGTCTTCAAATTCTTTTTTTTAAAAAGACATCATAAATTGCATTTACATTAGAATTTAGGTGACTTGACTTTATTTTTAGATAATTGAGGCCATTGCATGCTGATCTACCCAGGCAGTTTGTGGCTAATAAATTCAGATCAGTATGCATGTGTTACAAACATTATATTAAGTGCTTTTGTTGGTTTGGGCATTTTAATTGAAAGTGGCATGATTTGGGTTCACAGTAATGGGTGCAAATGAAATGCCAAATTCAAATTTACTGTTATAGATTAATACACATGGCCAACTAAGTGCTAAGAGGCCAATTTCAGAGGCAACCCTCTCATTTGAATTAAGATGGGGAACATCGGGGGTAAGCTTAATCAAGACCCTCCATGAATAAAAAGGGTTAAATTATGCCTCACAGCTCAGGGTAGCCGCGACCATGGCAATATTGTTCCTCAGTATTCACTGATCAATAAAAAGGATCTTATTCATTCAGTGTTTACCAGAAGCAGTTTGACATGAATACACTAAAGTGAGTAGTTTCTCCGTCATTATGATACTGTGATCTCAAAAAAGATTTGTTTTTCCCAATAAGCACTAGAAAGTTGCGTGTTGGACTCGAGGCTTGTCGCCCCACTAGGGGGCTGACATTTTGGACGATGCCTTCATTAATTGGTGTCAATAACACACAACTTTGTGATGCTCAAGTTAAAAAGCAGCATTGCATGGATATTGAGGCTTTAACTTTTACTAATTCCCCTTAAAGGACCAACCATTGGCAGGGAATGATGAAGGTGCAGGAGTAGACGTAAGGACAGAAGGAGAGGCCCGGAGAGGGTAAGGGGGAAATGAAGGGACAAATAATTGGGATAAGATAACAATAGTGTACTACAGAGCCGAAACCATGCTAAAAAGTACCTAGTGGAGCGCAAACACACCTCTCGCTTCTCCTACTGCCTCAAAGTCTTTCAGGTTCCTTCTTTTCAACTGCATTCACTCCACAAAGTCCTCCACTCCAGTTCGCACTCAAGAACTATAAAGATACGGCCGATATCAGCAGCACGGCAATCCGTTTAATCTTGTCGGTTGCAAAAAATTGCCAAGATATCCAAAACACAAAGATGTAGAGAAGGATGTTGTTTTTAGAGTAAATACAGCCTCACTCTAGCCAGTCTGAGCCCTGTTGGTCAGAGTGAAGGCACTATATTAAAAACACTCCTGGTATTTTGAGCGTGGAAAAAAAAAAAAGTCAGAGAAGAAAAAAAGGGTACAAAAAACAAAACAAAAACTATGACTTCATTAGCTGGATTCTCCCAAATGTGTGAGATATCTCTGAGGTAATCATTGAAGTATGACTCATTAGACAGCAATAAATACCAACATACAAATATTACAAAAAGTAAAAACAGAGGCAAATGCTTAATGCTAAAGCAAAATCTGAGCTAAAAGAGGTAGGTTTTTAGGTAAATTATGGTGTACATCCATTGTGAACACTCCTTTTTGTAAGAGCTAAATTAGGTTGATTCCATTACAATCCCTGTCCTAATGGGAAGAACAAAAATAAGAGAAAAGACTTGAAAGCCTTCATGTGGGAGATGGTTATAAATGAATGATCTCATACATGTTTTTAATGACAGGATTTGTAATGGCAATTGTTATAAAGTGATACTAATATGATATACAGTAAAGCTTGCTGGTGATAGTGTACCATGAGTTGTGTATTGCAGGTCCTAAAACAGATTTATGTTGCCAATCTAGAGGAAATCTCCCAAAGATGGATCCATCGGAGTTGACGTACGTTTTTCAAATTCCAGTATTTTCAACAACCGCAATGCAGTTAAAAAAATACGGATTCTTTTAAAACAAGACAGAAAACGCTGTGGATGCACCATATTTCGATTTAACTGTATTTGCATGTTATGTGCTGCATGTTGGTTAGGAAATGGAATGGTGATGTGATTAAACCAACATTTAAATCACATCATCGTCATACAAAAGGGGAAAAGAGGGTTCACTCACGATTAAGATTAAAAGTAAGTACTGACCAAAATCTACTTGTTCAATTAGCGGCTATATGATGCATCCGCCACTCCTCCTGTACAGTTTTCAAAGCCCCAAGAGCTTCTTCTCTTTTACCCTGTTCTTTTGGAGAGGGAACTCTTCCTGTGGTACTTACAAGGTTCATCAAGCCTCCCGCGGTATAATACATACAGAAATAAACACTGCATCTCTATCTGAAAAAAAGATACTGAACTAAATCAAACCCATACCTACATACAAAATGTATGTATTCAGAGGAAATCAACGTAGAAACTTTTCAAAATCTTCAAAAGTCAGCATTCAGTAACCAAGCACATCGTATCCCTCATCAAACTGACATCCTGTACATAGGAGTGGTAATGCCTAAAGACACTCAATCTGTAACTCCTTAAAGTTCAATCACAGTTGGGGGATTCGTGGGGCATATCGATTAGATGTCCTTATGATTATGTGAATATGCAAACATCTAAAAGCAATTCGTCCGTCTCTTCTACGCAGATCCTTTTTGAGTCCCACCGTGACTGATGAAGAGTCGGAATAAAGCCACAGTTGCAGAGAAATAAAAGGAAAGTCACAACTTCACACACATCCAGCAGGACAACAAACACATGCTCTCTCCCAACGACTTCCTCTGGGACCACACAGTAATCATCGTCTGCTCTCGGGTTTTACCCATGAGGCCTTATGGCGAACTATTGGAACCGTATTGACTGAGATCTCCCATCAAACAGCAAATACAAGACAAGCATGATTTTTCTCTCACGTCATATCTGCAAATTACTTTTTTTAATGCCAAGATGCTGTAGTGAAAACATCTGAACTTTGGGAGAATTTGAGTAAACCCTTGGGCAATTGTCTTAATACAAATTCATTTGACCATAATTCCACATGCAGCAAGTCATACATTAATGGTCCTAAACTGAAGCGTTTAAAATTCTCTTGGCAGTTTGGTTTATAAGCCATAAGGATGAAGCCTAAGCCAAAGATGACTGAAAGCACTTTGACAGCAGAGAGAAGGCATACGAGCTCCTATCACATACAAGCTTATCATCTTCCAAGAGCCATGGATAAAAAGCATACAAGTTTAAAAGATTATATAATGAGGATATCCAAGGCCCTGGGGTCATTACGACGCACTGTAATGTATCAGGTGTACAACTAGCTTAATAGTCTATATGGCTTATATTAGAGATCAGCGTTTCTAAAAAGTTAACCTTGGAAATTAAGCAAATATATCAAGCCACCACTGAACAAATAGTCAAATATACAAGCAATCCCTGTTTAAGCCAAATTCTTACCCATAAAACATGATCAAAGTCAAAACAAACAAGAATAGCGTCATAGATAAATAAAAAAAAGGGTAAATATTGTATTTTGCATATACACAATAACCCTTTTTATTATAATAAAATTCTTATAATTTTAAATTTGCCGTGAGAAAAATCTACGTAGCCCTACGTACAGCAACACAATGCAACCACTAGAGGGCTGCGCAGCATACATCATTAAACAGGAGGGCACGGGTCTCGAGGTGCGAATCACTCTCGGCCAGGCTCTCCGACATTCTAGAATCCACTTCCCTGTTAGAAACAAAAGGAGTTTGATATCCGGGAGGTCTGAAGCAGCTTTCCAAGCTCTGCGCCCATGGAGCTTGCCGTGTACTAAGGAGGAACAATTCATGGAATTGTTTTTAACGGTGAAATGACGTATGAAACAAACAAAAAGAAAACATCCATTGCAATTACATATGTAATTCCAAGTATGGTATGCAGCTATATTATTTACAAGATGGGCCCCTTGCTTTGGCCTCATTTTACTATTCCAGTTAAGATTTGGCATTTTAGCCCTTAAAAATCTGTGATAATAGATACTATGTATACTAAGACATAGGGTTGAGTAAAAGGGGTGCTAACAGTGCTTAGGATACACGTGGTAGTAATTAACTATTTACAAGGAAACAAAAATTAAACAAAAAGTGTAGAAAAAAGAAAAGACAATTTTAGAAGAGCGTAACAAGCCAATATGCTGGCTTGGTTTGATTGACAGTTAGCAGTGTAAAAGTAGCTAATACATTTAGTGGCTAATTCTCCCCTCAAAACCAGGCACCCCAAAGTCCTACCCAAACCTCACAAAAAAGCTGACTAAGTTCTGCACTGCAGTATAAACCTCAAATATGAGCGTTTCCTTCATAGGCTGTGTGGCTAGTGGGACAAACTCGCACGCATGTTGAGTTGGCTGCATTTGTAATACCAGGCCATGAAGAAGCAAGGTTATTTTTAGCTACTGGAAGCTTCGTGAGAAAGTAGTAGACTATACCTTTGGTGAAAGGCAAAAGGCATGTGTTTGAGTATACATATGCTGCATGGAGAGAAGCAGATGAAAGACACGATAAAGTTAAACCTAAAAAAAAAAAAAAAGAGCAGGCACTGCTTTTGCGCTGATAAACCAAAGTGTCATCCTTGCGGAGTCTAAATTGTTAAAGTGACTGTTCCACATATGTGATGTAAAACAAAGAGGTAGCTCAACTGAATGGCTAACGTAATCTCTGAGTATGCTTGTTGTTTTGATATGTGCACGGCACGTACACACACACAAATGTCCTGGCATTTCAAGCAGCAGTTTGATGATTTGAATAGACAAAAACACTGTTTGATGTATACATGTATAGTTCAATTTGTATTGAATGAAGGTTGCTTATGCACTACCTAACTCAACATCTGTCTTCTCTCTGTAGAACCTTGGTCTTAATCCCAAAATGGACTTCCACACACACACACGCACGCACACACACGCACACGCACGCACACGCACGCACACACACGCACGCGCACACGCTTTACACTCCACACCTCCACTAAGTCCAGCCAGCACATACTCCGCTCGCTGCCTGCCTGCTTGCTTGCTTTTTTTTTTTCCCCTACGCATCTCATCACCAGCTTCCTCTCCACCACTGAGGTTCAGAGGCTCTAAGAGACTTCACTGCCAAAAACCTCCAAAACCAGCGGGGTGAGCTGCAGGCTGTGCTCCGGCTGGAAGGACAGCGAGCGGTACTGTTTGGAGTGCTCCTCGTTGAGGCTACGCAGGTCGGCCAGCTTCTGGATCATCTTGGCGTAAAGCAGCCGTCCTGCTGGGTGGTGAAGCTGGATGTAGGCCTGCAGGGTCTCGGACAGTTGGTCCTGGAGGGCTTCGACCCGTGCGTGATCCTGCACCCCGGGGCGGTCTGCAGAAGGGGAGAGGAGAATGTTCAAATATTTAGGTTTGTTACACATCCAAAAAGGCAAAGCCAATGCCGTGATGGGTCTCCCTGCCACCGCCATTCAACCTCTGCAGCTCATCCAGAATGCAGCAACTGGACTAGTCTCTAACCTTCCTAAATTCTCCCACACTACTCTACTCCTCCGCTCTCTTCACTGGCTACCGGTGGCTGCCCGCATCCAGTTCAAAACATTGGTGCTCACGTACCATGCTGTGAATGGATCGGGTCCAGCTTACGACCAGGACATGGTCAAACCCTTCATCCCAACCCGCGCACTGCCAAACTGCTTGTTCCTCACTCACTGAGAGCAAAACACTCAACAAGATCACAACTCTTTGCTGTCCTTGCTCCCAAATAGTGGAACAAGCTCTCTGATGACATCAGGACCGCAGAGAGACTTCACATCTTCCGCCGCAAACTAAAGACACACCTCTTCAGACTCTACCTCGACTAAAAGACTAACAAATTGTAGCACTTAAATTTCTTGTTCATCCGTTTGTATCCCTATGGTTGAATGCACTTATTGTAAGTCGCTTTGGAAGAAAGCGTCAGCTAAATGACATGTAATGCAAGTTAAAATCTGTGTTCAATTAGTAGCTTAGATCTGCACCTCAATGTGAATTATGTTGACTGATACACAGAAACAATGCTTGATTGGATTTTTTCCCATTCAAATATTCAAGTTGATCTCTTGCAAAAATAAGCTATACATTTAATATATTCTTTATTAGGAAAAAAGGGGCAAATGAGATCAGTCAGAAGAACCTCAATATGTTCCCTCCTCCACGCGGTCAGACCAACGGTACCTGGAGAAAGCAAGCAGATGGCCATCAGCAGCACATGTTCCTCCTCTTGCAGGTTGAGCTTCTTCAAGCCCACCTGGAACTTTACCAGTGGCTCCAACAGGTCCAGAGTGTGGCCCGCTATAGAGGACACAAGCCTTGATTACTTTGCACCACTTCCAATCAGTTGCATACAATATCGTAGAAGAAAGGCCCTCCAGAGAGTGTGACCATCCGGCCTATTCATTAATATTTCATGTTGTCTGTTGGAATCATCTTTGGTTAAGATTTTTTTTTGCATGCTGTGCATTCTCATGTTTGTTGTTTTTAATAAGAACTGAGAATTGCTCTACGTGCAATTTTGGGAGGGAATCGTTTTGAATAGATAAATGAGAGGCCATAGAAATAATGATCAAAAGTGAACTGCAATACTCTGAGCACTGTGTAAACTGTGCATAAATCAAAGGTTCTGTTTCCAGATTAATCAATCTTTGTTATTAACAAATAGTTCACGTTTTCTTCTCACTCTTCGACAATTGTTTAGTTCAATCAAATACTAAAGGCTAACTTAGAACGATAAAGTGCAATAAAACAAGATCAAATCAGCATTATCAAGAGGTCCCTTAAATGTTGTGTGTTTAACTAAATAATACACCAATTTGTGGAATCGGTGCAGTATTGTCGAGAGCTCTGCAGGGGGCATGAGCTCCCAAGCTGCATGGTTATCCTAACGGCGCAACCTGGCACCACCAAATCAGGTCTACCAAATGTGCTGGTTTTTGCATTTTCATTATGAAAATGGGCATCACAGAAGTCTGATGCAATTTAAAGATCTGGTTCATTTCAAGATGTTTTTTGCTAACTAAAAAATTAGTTACTAGACAAAATGAGGAATTGAAAATGATGGCCGTTTTCTAATCATCCACCCCAGCAAAGGACTGCCGTATTACCAAAAAATCTTGCTAATGAACTGAGGCTGTGAAATAAGGTGAGAAGTAATTTGAAATTCGATTTTTCGATTTCTCTCGATTCTCTCTAGAATGATATTCGGTCTTGATTCAGAAAAGTGAATAATCGGAATAAAAAAAATTAAAAAAAGCCTGTCTCGCGCGAGACATTTGCTCGCTCGCGGAGCGTGAACTTCCTCGCTCGCAAGGTTAGTCTCTGCGCGCTCGCTGTTTTTCTTTTTGACAGTAACGGGGCGGGGCCAGTCACCATGGTCTCTACACCTGATTGGTTACAAACCCCGTCTTTGGATTGGCTGGAGTGATGCATTGACACAACTATAGAAGCCCATTTCTGCACTAATGTAAGGGGATAAAAAGAAATTATGAGATAAAAGGTTGTCAAAAAAACAAATGCTCCCCTTCGGTAATCGTAGTGGACCGTCAATGACAACCAGCTACAACCATCATTTACCATTACCGGCACATTAAGAGCAATGCGTCCAGCTCGCAGACCGGTCCGTCAGTCTGAATCTGTGAATATCTAATAACTTTACCGAACTATGAAGGAGCCTGCGCATATCTTACGTCATTATTTAGATTTTCCAAAAAGTCCATCCGCATTGAAAGTTGGCAAGATATTCACAGATTTGGACTTTTTTCCGGTATTTTACAAATACGGAACGGTCTGAGACTAAGAGCAGCTTTTTCGTCATTTGTCATCTGTTTAATTTTTTTTTTTTTTACATAGGCTACTTCATATTGTGTTGAAATGCAAGCTGCATTGGTTCTTGAATTCTTGATAGAAAATCAGATTTGTGACAAAGATTTTTTTTCTCTTATAAAAAATTAGAGAAGGTAATTGTCTGGTATCTGTTGATTTTCTTTAATTATCAAATAAAGTAGGAAATGATTAGCAACCTCTGAGTAGCAAACTCAGATTTGAAAAAAGTTAGAAAATCGAGATGCATCAATAATCGTTTTATCAGTTTAGAATCGATAATCGGTTTAGAATCGAATCGTTGACCTCTGAATCGGAATCGAATCGTGAGGTGCCAAAAGATTCCCACCCCTAATCTGTATTCCAGTCATGTTCATGTAAACTACTACTTGATGTTTTAGCAGATAGAGCAGCTTCTGCTGGTCCAGACAGTCGCTGTTTAATGCGGTCAGCAGCTTAGGAGTGACATTCTTTGGTTGATCCCATAGAGCGGAGTCTTGTTTGAAACTGGTAAATGAAAGCCTTAACCACAGGAGCCTCTGCGGATACAAGAGACTGCTTTTGCAGTCTTACATATCCACGAAACGTGCTTCTTTCAGCTATTTATAGAAGTGAAGGTGTGTGTTCTTCAGCCATCAGCTGAGCAAAATTTGTTGACAAGCACGGATTAAAACAATAGCTTGTCGTAACAGTTGTGAGACTGTACACTGACCTTTGGTGACGTCGCTGACCTGGTATTTATAGTCAGGCCCACCACAGCTCCAGGACATGTCTTCCAGGTTGAAGCTCTGATTTGAGCGCAGCATGATCACCTCAATGGCGCTGGACTTGAGCAGGGCAATCTGGTCCTCCGCAGTCAGCTCCTGCGGGAAAGAGATTACGTACCGTTAGTGAACCCCAACAACACCATATTAAACCAATCCAATAACTGCAATCACGCAGATTCACAACTCCAAATTGATAATCAATAAAAAAACTCAATGGAAATGTCTTAGTATCTTTGTTGTTAAAAACACAATCTCTGAATCCAAACGATGTCAGAAGGTGCAGGTTTTATAACACAAACGGGTATATTTTGTCTATGAATAACAAGCTATCAACATAGAGCGGATAAGTTTAGCGAAAAACAACAACTTAATTTGAAATGAACCCTGCCCTTTCTACATGTTTGGATTATGTCAGCTGATCAATTTTATAATTCATTCCAACGGATTTTCAATGGTTTACTGACTACCGGTTCAAAGTACTTCAATGTTCAAAGATATGCACTTTATACGAAAACATTCAAAATATTAATTTCTGTTTGGTCCGCTGTCTTGGATTTTGAAGTCAATTACTTATCATAAATCAGATTTTTCACTCTTATAGTAAAATCCTGAATCTGTAGATGTTATGAAATATCTAAAGGGAAAGCACTGAACTAGCAGGAGATGGAGCTGAAACCCGTGGATCTTCAGGGGAGGTCCGGCTTGTTTTTCAGGGCTAAGGGAGTGGATCATAAGTGGACAAACATTCCAAAGGTAATCCGACCCGTCCATCACTCGAGCGAGTGGAACGACCACTTTCAGGAAATACAGGCCCAGGCTTGTTTTTAGCCTCAACTTTGGGGTGACCCTGAGACACAATGCGTTCGCCTCGGTCAACACACTGAGAGACAAATACGCTAAAAGGCACCACTTGCCATGTGTAAAACATGGGGAAGAAACACAAAAAAAGTCTGAACCAGACAATATTTTTTTGCATTTACACAAATACTGTGCTAACTTTTCTCTTCCATACACTTTTTATTCTATTCTTTATTAAGTTATATTTTCAGTCAAGATATTGCATTTGGCTTTTTATCCCATTAAAGACTAAAGTGAGTCTTTGTATTAAGCCTATTACAGATCTTTAAAAATGTGGTCATCAGACTGATCCTGAGGGTGTGCATGCAAGACAGATAGCTGTGTCTTGCTCTAAAAAGGTCAGACAATCACCTACTAACATACTTAAATGGCTAACACTTCACACCACCAACAAAACATCACCATGGCAAATATATAACCTTGTAAAGCAAAATAACAACACCACTATAACCGATTTTCCATAGTGTGTCAGCTATCTGTAATATACAGTCATCAGTATTACATCAGTAATCTATGCCCTTTAGACCACAGCCATCAATGTGGACAATATCGACTAATCAGGCTGAAAAACAAGTAGGTGTACAAAGTCTTCAACACACATTTAGTAAAGAGTCATGCAGAGACATGTAAATAAACTAGAAGTATCACGGTTAATACCTCCCTGTTTGTCCAAAACATCATCACTTAATCATATTTTCCCATGGGATTCATCTCAAATAGGATATGAATTCTTTGGTTGTGATCAAAAACATGGTTTGGTGAGGTTACACCGACCTTTAACCACCATTTGACCAATTCTAATCAATTTATTATTGAGTCCAAATCCGAGAAAAATACCCTGCAGGCATTCCTGAGATTTCAGGCGAACAGAATGGGCCGGGTAGTCAGACACATTATGGACAGATAGACGGACGTACCGTTGGCGGACAGACAGCCTGAAAACATAATGCCTCTGGCCAAGGATGTTGCTGGCGCAAAGACATGGAAATAAATATGGGTTTTTTTTGCCAGCTATAGGGTCAAATCGCTAGACAGGGCATTTTCTTTTGTGGCCAACATCAGTTGTTAACATCTAATGCAGAGTGACAACTCCAGCAGACAGATAAAAACCAGACCCACCCCCACCCCCCCACTCCCCCACACACCTGAACCCAGGAATCATCTTGGCAAAGCCAATGACCTTCTGGATGCTATAGGAGACCAGATCAGCCAGGTGGGGCAGCATAGAAAAGCTGGAGCCCTCTTCCTCGCTGGAATCAGGGCTACTGCCCTGCTCGTGGTACATCATCAGCAGGTTGTTGAAGTTCATTTTGGTGTCTACTGACTCTGTGGTGAACAAGAAAAAGCCAGCCAATCAAAGAGGAGATGACAGAAGAAACTGGAAAAGCATGACA